>NC_034414.1:1857295-1869714 GCF_002078875.1 Numida meleagris | reverse complement strand
CGCGGCGGCCCCTTCCCCACCCCGAAGTGCCCCCCCGGGTGAACGGAGACGGCCGGGCCGCAGCCCAGGTGGCGGCAGAGGACGTGGGCGTCGGGCAGCTCCCAAGATTCGGCGCACAGCGGCCTCCACGTTCCCCGCTCCTCCACTTCCACTCGCCCGGCGCAGGGCGAGCCGCCGTCCGCCAGTCGGATGCCGGCGTAGGCTGCGAGAAAGAGAAAGAAAGAGAGAAGGCGGCGGGATGCGGGCACGGGGCGGGCGCTCCCGGCCCCACGCTTAGGGGAGCAGACGACGGCGAAGGGGCCGGTGCGGGTTTGCACGGGGGGCGGCGAGGGAGGGTTCCCGGGAGGGTTCCCCCCCCCGCGCCCTCACCTTGGCACACCACGGCGACGTCGTGGTCGTGATGGCCGTCGTAGGGCCCCCAGCCCTGAATGCTGCAGTTCCAAAGCGCGGGCTCATCCCCCCGGCACTGAACTACGACCAGGTTGATGGGACCTTCCGCCGGGCCAAATTTGGAGCCGTGATAGGCGCCGGCCGCCGAGCCGCAGCCCAGCTGCCGGCACACCACCTCGGCGTCTTCCACGCTCCAGGCGCCGTCCGCCACCGTGCCCCAGCGTCCCCGCAGCTTCACCTCCACTCTCCCCGCGCAGGGTCCCCCGCCGGCCGCCAGCCGCAGCTCCAGCGCCTCTACACCGGGCACGGCATCAGCCGCGTCCGCAGCCCCCGGCCCCACGTCCCCTCCGCGGGGCCTCACCTGCGCAGGTCACCCCCACGTCCCACTCGTGGCCGCAGAAGTGCCGGCCCCAGCCGAAGTTGTAGCAGTCCTGCAGGGCCGCCTCCGTTCCTCGGCAGTTGAAGGGGTGCAGCCAGATGCGTCCCTCGCCCTGCCCGAACGGGGCGAACGGGGATGCCCTGACCGCAGCTCCGCAGCCCAGCTGCCGGCACACCACGCCGGCCCCGCGGGCGTCCCAGTCGAAGTCGTAGGCGCAGACGGAGCCCCACTCGCCCTCGTGCTTCACTTCCACCCGCCCGGCGCAGCGATGGCCGCCGTCCACCAGCCGCAGAGGGACGGCCGCCTCGCTCGTCCACCCGGACGTCGCCGGGGCCGGGGAGGGCCGCGTCACGGCCGCAACCCCAGCGCTCAGCCCGCAGAGCAGCAGCCCCAGCACCCTGCCGGGCTCCATCCTGCCCCACAGAACCCGGCGCGCAGCCCGGGGCGGGAGGGGAGATATAGGCAGCCCCCGCTGCCAGGAGCCAATGGGGGCGGCGGAGGCCCCTCGCAGCCGTTATCAGCAGGGTTATCTGCCGCCTGACGGGGCCCAGCCGCCAATAACATGCGCTGTGCCCAAATATGAGGCTGAGCTCCGCTTCTGCCCTCGCGCAGCCCCGCGGGGGGGGGCTCGGTGCCCGCGCGTCCCCAAAGGGAGCCACCAGGCCCCGGTGTTGCGTGTCCCAGAGCTGGGGCCAAGGGGACCGGGACCTGTGGGGCCGGGACGGAAGCAGGGCCTCCCTCTGCGCATCGATGCTTGTTCTTTGATGAACCCTTTGCCAAGCCCAGTGCCGTCCGATGACGGTTGATGACGCTTTCCACTTCTTGTGGAGACGAACAAAGAAATAGGCGGCCTTGAAATAGGAAGTAACACGGGTGTGAAGGCTGGGCAATGAGTCGGTGGGATGGCCGCGGCCACAGGGCTGTGGCCAACGCCTCCGTGTCCAGGTGGAGGCCGGTGATGAGGAGTGTCCCCTAGAGGGCCGTTCTGGGGGCTGTCGCAGCGTGCTCTCGCAGCCCCAAAGGCCAACGGTGTCCCGGGCTATATCAAGAGCGGGGCGGCAGCAGGCAGGGAGGTGGCCGTCCCCCTCTGCTGTGCCCTCGTGATGCCCCATCTGGACTCCGAGGCCTGCCGTGGGACGCCCACCCAGCCCGGCCAGGCGCTCTGCCACCAGGGGGAACGCTCCCAGCGGGAAACGCGCGGCGCAACGCGGGGCCGGACCTTCCCGCTGGGAGGAGCCGCGCGCACCTCCCGCCGCCAGGGGGCGCTGTGGCGCAGCCTTCGCTCTCCGGAAGCGGCCGAAGGGCGGCGGAGGCGGCGGACGATGGCGGAGCAGCTGCGGGCGGACGGCGTGCACAAGGAGGTGCTGCGGGAGGGCACCGGGCCGCTGCCCGACTTCCGCGACGGCACCAAGGTCAGCGCCGAGCCGCGGGGCGGGAGGGGCGGCGCGCATGCGCCGGAGCGGAGCCGGTCGCCATGGTGACGCGGGGCCTACTCTCAGGCCACCTTCCACTACCGGACGCTACGGTGCGGACCCGAGGAGACGGTGCTGGATGACAGCCGGGCGCGGGGCAAGCCCATGGAACTGATCGCCGGGAAGAAGTTCAAGCTGCCCGTGTGGGAGGCGATACTGCGCACCATGCGGCCCGGCGAGCGCGCCCGCTTCCGCTGCGAGGCCAAGGTGCGGCCGGAAGGGGCGGGGATAGGCAATGGGCGGGGCCATAATACAGGTGGGACGGGGGCTATGGTACAGGTGGGCGGGGCTTAGCGCAGAGGTGTGTGGTTTGGTGCGGAGGGGGCGGGGCTTAGTTGGGCAGGGGGCGTGGCTTGGTGCGGAGGGGGCGTGGCCCGCACAGGGGCTTCTTGGTCCCATGCCTGGTCCATGAGCCCCCCCCCCCCACCCCATCCCACAGCATGTGGTGCTGTACCCGCTGGTGGCCAAGAGCCTGCGCAACATCGCGGCGGGGAAAGACCCCCTGGAGGGGCAGCGGCACTGCTGCAGCATCGCCCAGCTGCACGAGCACTACTCGCTGGGCTACCCGGACCTGGACGAGCTCCAGAAGAACCCCCAGCCCCTCATCTTCGACATCGAGGTGCTCAAGGTGAGCGGGGCCCCGGGGTCACGGCGTCGATGGGCCGGGGCCCAGGGCAGCCCTTGACCGTGCGCATGCAGGTGGAGGAGCCTGGCTCCTACCAGCAGGACCCCTGGGCCATGACGGACGAGGAGAAGCTGCAGGCCGTGCCCCTGATCCACCAGGAGGGCAACGAGCTGTACCGGCAGGGCAAGGTGCGGGAGGCAGCCACCAAGTACTACGACGCCATCGCCTGCCTCAAGAACCTGCAGATGAAGGTGGGCTCCCCCTCCAGCCCTCGGGGTTCCGCCGTCCTTCTGTCAGCGCCGGGGCTCACCCTGCCCTCCTGTCCTGCAGGAGCAGCCTGGCTCTCCGGACTGGATCGAACTGGACCAGAAGATCACCCCGCTGCTGTTGAACTACTGCCAGTGCAAGCTGCAGTGTGAGGAGTACTACGAGGTGCTGGACCACTGCTCCTCCATCCTCAACAAGTACGAGGGTAAGGAGCCGTGCCGGCTGCACGTGGAGCACGGGGGGGGGGGGGGGGGGGGGGCCTGCGCTCCCCAGCTGATGTTTCCTTCCCCGCAGACAACGTCAAAGCCTACTTCAAGCGGGGCAAGGCTCACGCGGCCGTGTGGAACGTGGCCGAGGCGCAGGCTGACTTCGCCAAGGTGCTGGCGCTGGACCCCTCGCTGCGGCCCGTGGTCAGCAAGGAGCTGCGCAGCCTGGAGGCACGGCTGCGCGAGAAGGACGCAGAGGACAAGATCCGCTTCAAGGGCATCTTCTCGCAGTAGAGCACGCCACGCTCTCCGGGCCAGGTTCTGTTAGATATTCCACATGTGGAATGGTTATCCATGTTTATTAATGTTTAATACAACGTTTATCGGAAGCCGGCGGAAGGCGCACGGGATTTCGGCGCGGCGGAGAAGTCGCAGCGTGGAGTGCTGGACGATTTGGATGGCGATAGAAGTGTGGATCTCCTGACGGAGCCCCAGGCTCCCCAACGTTGGGAAATTCAACGGAGGAAACGAGCCCGAGCCGACGCTCTTCCACGCTGCTTCTTATTCCTTGTTTGGTTTTTATCCTTCCTGTTGGGCCAAGCTGTGCTGTGTGGGTCTCGGTGAGCCCATCGACGGCTGCTAGAGCTCCGATGCCGAGGCTGCGCCCCATCTCTTCCCCTTCCGTGCCACATCCTGCATTGCCACTTCGCAAGGCTGCCGCTGCCAGCTTGCAGCTGCGTTTCCTCTGTACCGCATCGCAGCAGAGCTGTCGACTTTTTATCTGAACTGCTTGTTGCCGCTGCGTATATAAAGCTACGATCGTGCTATACCGAGATAAACACAAGTAAAACTCGTCAAAGAAAGACATCTGGTCACGTAGAAAAAGTGCTGTTAAGAGATAAGCAAGTAAAAGCGAAGGGCAAAGAAGAGCAGTTGGGTGCCATCGCCCCCTGTGACACCTGCGGGGCCCTGGGCCAGCACCAGCCTGAGGCTGCGGGGGTACAGAGCAGACAGGCAGCCCCAGGGGCTCTGCTTTACATCGCTTTATTTCACAAGGAAACAAACAGAACAGAGGAATCATTTCTTTTGTTTGTTTTTTTTAATCTCAGCCCTTCCCTTGCCCCAACAACACCGAACAGAAATAAATACGAGGGTGCAGGGAGGGGGCTCTGTGTCTGTCCCACCACCACCCACGCCCGGGGCAGGGAAAGGCGAACTGGAGCCTAGGGGGCAGCACCCCAAACCCCAGAGCTGGATGGGTGGCAAACCCCGCAGGGCACTGCCAGCAGGGACTGGGGCAGCAGGGTAGAGGCAGAGCTGGAGGGCAGCAGGCAGGACCCAGGGGGGCTCAGCCCAGAGGGGGTCATTCCAGCCCCCAGGGAGGCTCAGAGCAGTGTGGTTGTGCCCCCACTGTTTCAGGGTGCGGCACCTTCCTCACTCTCAGCTCCAGCTCCGCCTTGGGAAATGAAGGCTGTGTCCAGGGAGGGGGCAAAACGGCAGAGATTCACTCCTCACCCTCCAGCTTGAGGCTGACGCTGCGGGGCTTGGCACGGGCAGGCAGGGGGCCCCCGTCCCGTTCTGCCTGGCTGGAGCCCCGCGAGCGCAGGAGCTGGCTCTGCTTGCGGAGGAAATCGACGGGCGCTGGGCAGCCGTAGGTGCCTTTGCCCAGCACAGGCCGAGGGGGTCCTTTGGGAGAGTGCACCAGGGCAGCCGCCTCCAGCTGGGCCAGGTGGGCCACATAGCCCTCAGAGAGGAACTGCGGAACACAGGGACAGCATGAGACCCCAGCGAGGGCATCGCATCCCTCCAGGAGCCCCAGCCCTCTCGCCCCACCTGGCACTGGTTGTGGAACTTCTTGACAGCGCGGCCCACAATGTAGATCTGCGCCGGTGCCAGCCCCAGAGAGCTGTAGACAGAGACGTCCTTGGTGGAGCCGTAGCCGGCGACGATGGCGATCTCCGCCTGCACGAGGAGAGGAGCATGAGGGTGGGGTCAAAGCCTCCCCACCGCCTCCGGGGTCAGTGTCCCAGCCCCACCTCGGAGCGCAGGCTCTGCAGGAAGGCTGCTTTCTGGCGGAGTGGGTCGTGGGTGAGCCCGTCGCAGAAGGAGACGGCGCCGTGGGGGAAGTTGTGCTGGGAGAGCCAGGCCACCACGCGGTGCTTCTGCATGTCGGGGCGCCCCGTCACGTAGATGATCATGTAACCCGAGTCCTGCCAGTGCCTGGTACATCGGGGCACATATCACACATACTGTTACCAGGGGCCCGCCTGAAAAGTGGGTTGGAAGCCACCGAGCATCTCCCAACTAACTGAGCGCATTCCAAAACGTTGGTCTGCTGACCAAACTGTGTCATGTCACAGCGGGACACCCTGGGATGGATCTGATGCCCCCCATGGGGTTGTCACTGCACAAAGCTGGTCGTTCTTGTAAGGAGAACGCTTACCGTACGACATCGACAGCCCCCGCCCGCACTTTGGGGTCGCTGCCCATGATGGAGACGCTGGCAGTGAAGGAACCATCGATGCTGAACACCACCGACTCCGTGCCCGGGGCCACCACTGTCAGGTACGCCTCCGCGTAGCTGTGGTCCCCCCTGGGATGGGACAGCAGGGAGGCTCAGCACTGCTTCTGTCATCTCCCTCGGCCCACTGGAGGAGAGGTGGATGAGGTGACCCCACCAGAAGCACACAGCCAACATCTCACCTGACCACCATGCGCACGGGGTAGATGCCGATGGCCAGGGCCTTGTCCGGAGGGACGGTGAAGGTTAGGCGCCCACTGCCACTCGTCACCTCCGTGCCATAGTACAGCCACTTCCCCGACAGCGGCTGCGTCATGATGTAGATGTCCACCTGAGGAAGGGGAAAAGGACTGTGGCCCCAGTCTACAAGTCATCACTATCCTCTCCCACCATCCCAAAAGGTCCCGTGGAGTCCTGGTCCCTACAGCCCTTCCATTTAGGCGCAGGTAATGCCAGCCCTGTCCCCTCCTGAGCGTCACTGCCATTCACCGGGGCCCTGGGGATGTCCCAGCAGTACCTTCTCTCCTGTCAACGTCACCACATCCAGGGGACCATACATGAAGCGCCCGCTGAGCACCTGCGCTTTGCCCTCGCACACGATGACGTCGCTGGCCCGGTGGTTGGCCGTCACGTTCTGCAGGGACACGCGCGGTTCAGCAGAAAGTGGCAACCAGAAAAGCCCCCCCCGAAGTGGCACGTGGAGTCCACCAGGATGGGAGCAAACCCTCCTGGCTGCATCACCCCGCAGCACCTGGGGACAGCTCGAGCCCGACGCAGCCCTGCGGTGCCCATACCCGGATCTTCACTTGGGTGCGCTTGCGCTGCCACTTCTCCCGGGGGAACGCGGGGCTGTAGATGGAGCTCTCCTCACTCTCAGCCGGTTGCGGGCCCTCCTTCTCCATCACCTGGCCAGGGGACACCGCACGGCTCAGCCCGTGCTGCGTAACCGCGCTGCACGCCCTGCCACGCGTGCCCTACCTGGCGCAGGATGAAGGCCACCACGTCGGAGGACTCCCAGTAGCTGGCGTGGAAGAGGTGAGGCAGGGTGATGGTGGGGAAGGCAGTCAGCGCGTCAGGGCAGTACAGCGAGTAGTCGATGCGCTTCAGGCCCCACCAGCGCTCCAGGACTGCGTGGAGAGCTCCGATTAGTCCATCCCTGGGCATTGCCCCACAGCCCGGCCCCATTCCAGGGGCTCAAGCCACTCGAGTCCCTTGTGCCTATGGGTGGTGGTGATGGCACTCACTCTTGACAACTTCGCTGGTGCTGGCAGGCGTAGGGGGGTCTCCTGGCTCGCTTCCCCTCCAGAAGCCCCCCCCAAAGCTGCCAGTGGGAGTGGGGGGAGCAGCCAGGTCCACCTCGGGCAGGAAGAGGGCGGAGTGCATCTGCAGGGCCTCCGCTGCAAACAGCGCTGAGTCAGGCCACCCACAGCCCCCGACTACGGGGATGCCAGCCCCCAGGGCCACTCACCCAGCAGGGAGGAGGTGCCGTCGCCCAGTGGGTACTTCTGGTAGCGGGGCACGCTGAGCGGTGGCACAGCATGGAAGGCTTTGGCCAGGAGGGGTTCCAGGCGGGAGGCGCAGGGGTCAGCGGCGTGGAAGAGGTTGTAGATCTGCTCGCAGGCAGGACGCAGCTGGGCCACTGGGGCAGAGAAAGGGGTCAGGGCAGGGAGACGTGCAGTCGGGAGGGCTGAGGGCACAGGAAGGAGAAAGCGGGACCCAGCGGGAGGAAAGGACGAGGAGACAGAGCCAGGAGACCAGTGGCACAGAGAGAGGAAGGGGATGCTCAAGGCATGCGCCAACACTGAGATGCACACAGCCATGGTGCGAAAAACCCAAGCAGAACTGTTTGGAGAGGTCCGGGGGGGCTCAAGCAGGAGGTAGCATGACTCAGGACAAGGGCTTGAGCCCCGCAGGGAGGTGTGGGGGCTCGCACCGCAGCCGGCGGGGCTCCTCACCATCCAGAGCGGGCATGACGGTCTTGCGCAGCGCGAGCACCAGCCCCAGCGGGGAGCCGAAGAGGAAGAAGCCGGATACCTTAAAGTCAAGGCGGGTGCTGGTGCTCTCCGCCCCATCCTGTGCCGCAGCACCGCTCCGTGGTGCCTCTGCCTCCAGCGGGGCCTCGCCAGGCTGTGGGCTGCAACAGCAGAGCCAGTGGGCACAGGAGCCCCTTTAGCCCAGAGAAGCTGCTTGGAGCAGGGGAGCCCCAGCACAGCATTGCTGCAGCTATGCAATGCTTCCTCCAGGCATGGATGGGGAATTCGTCATTGACATAAAGCACAAAGTCAGTATGGAGGGCGCTGGCACTCCCACAGGCCCCTTGCTCTCACCTGCACGAGGAACCTGGATGCTGGCTGTCCCCTGGCTCGGGGCTGGCCTGGCCCAGCCCCACTGCTGTGTCCGCCCCGTCGGCCAGCGGGTCCCGGGTGCCGCACAGTTCGGGGGAGATGGGCTCTGTGCTCTGCAGGCGGACAAGAAGAATCAGCGAGCAGCCAGGTGCTGCCACGCGGGTTGGTAGTTTTAAAAAAAGAGGCACCCACCAGGCTGCCACGGCGGCTGCTGCTCCGGCTGCCCCCAGCACCCGCCCGGCTTTGGCACAGCGCGTCGAAGCCCAGGATGCCTCCCACGCAGTCTCCAAGCAGCACTACCTGCAGACAGCACAAAAATCATCCCAGTGGGAACCAAGCCCCAGCCAGAATCCAGGACAACACCTCCCCCAAGCCTCCTACCCCTCTCACCTGGCCACAGAAGCCGGTGCCCTCAGCAGAGTGCAGGAAGGCGGCATAGGCCTGGTTGGCACGGGTGATGACGGTGCCCACAGCGTGCTGGTAGCTCCCCGAGGAGGTGGCCAGCAACGGGAGGGCCGCCAGCGGGATGTGGTCCTGGCTGCTGGACAGGCTGTCCCGGTCATGGCTGTAGGGGCTGAGCCTGGGGGAGACACGAGGATGCGTCAGCGGGGCTGCCCCACGTCCCCAATCCATCCTGCAATGCTCAGTTCTCTGGGAAACCCCTCTCTGAGCCCACCACCTCCCTCCTGGGGGTGGCTTGCGTGGGGACAGCCCCTTTTCTCCATCCTCACTTGGAGACCAATGCGTAGGCAGCGGCACAGATGGGCGGGCAGGGCACCAGGCGCAATGCCACATGTCCCAGTGCCTCGGGGAAGTGGACACGGGTGACAGCATCGAAGGTGGCAGCCAACGTCTGCACATCCGCCTGCTTGGAGCCCAGTTCACCCCCTCCCTGGTCCAGGATGTTGCCGCTGTGGAGGATGAGGAAGAGCACGTGGATCCTGCACGCCTGCACCGTGCTCTCGGCCGAGCCGCCCTGCAGGAGGAGAGCACTCCCGTCTGCACCCCTGCCAGGGACCCAGCTGGGGGCTACAAGGGATGGGGCGAGCAGCTCACACACCTCAGAGAAGCTGGATGCTGGCTGTTCTTTGCCGTCTGTCCTGGAGGTGCTGGGTCCCTCCCCTGCAAGGACACATCCTTGGTGAACGGGCTGGGGTGTCCACGCACGGGTCAGCCCCATCCTGGGATGCCCACGCTGGGTTCGGGTAGGCTGCGCACATCCTGCTCACCCAGATTCTCATCCAGCTCCGTCGGCCGCTCCAGCGTGTCCAAAAAGTCATTGGAGCTCCACTTGGTCATCTCCTTGGCAAAGACCTCATCGCTGTCAGACAGGTCCTCTGCGATGGCAGGGAGGGGGCCGTGGGTGAGCAAAGCGCGGCTCATACCCCCGTGCCCCAACAGGGCAAATCTAGCCCAGTGCTGTGCTGCAGGGCTGCTCTGCCATACCATGAGCATCAAAGAACTCCTCCTCGGAGCTGTTCTCGGAGTCACGGGCAATGTTCTGCATCCGCCACTCAGACAGGCTCTGAGGAGACACCCCACCTGCCAGCGGCACGGGGTCAGCACCGAGGGCAGCAAGCCCCTACTCCTGCCCAACAGCGCTGCTCACGCACCCAGAGCCACCCAGAGCTTTGGGACAACCAAAGCCACCCTTTGGGGCAGGAAAGAAGGGTCCCGATGCATCTCTGTCAGAGAACAGCAGCAGCTACAGGTCCCGCATTCCTCCTGTTCTCACCTCCGTGCTGAGAAGAGTAGGAGGAACGCGAAGACGTGGACCACTGCTTGGCAAAGCTGTCATCGGGGGAGATGTCGGCAGTCCCCTGAGCCTCAGCGCCCTCCTGCCCGCTGGCACCTCCTGGCTCCGGCCGCCCCTCAGGGCTGGGCCCGGCGGTGGACGGCTCCTCGGCCTCACCGCACTTGGCCATTTTCTGTGCCAGCATCCGCGCTGTCTCCTCCTCCAGCTGCCGGATGTCCTCCATGGTCAGGTCAGTCCACTCGTCCTGCCAGCACCAAGCCTGGCGGTGAGCACGCAGCATCACTTTGCGCAAGCCTGCAGTGGGGGGAGGGGGGGGGAAGTGAGCGAGGCCTGGCCCCCGCCTACCAAAAACCAACTGTCCCCACAAGGCCTGGGCTCACCGCCATCGCCCCACGCTCACCAACATCGTGGATGAACTGCTCGATCTTGGACTGCATCCCCCAGTAGCGGAACTCCACCTTGCACAGCTTGTAGGCGCACATCAGCGGCCCGCTGGTGGCTGCCTCCAGCCAGTCATCCCCCAGCGGGCCCCGGCCCGTCTTGGCTGAGCGGTAGAGTTTGGGGTCCTCCTCGGGTTTATATTCCCCAGGGGAGATGGGGTCACGCACGATGTCGATGGTGTCTGGGGTAGAAGGAAAAAAAAAAGGGGTGAGGAATAAGGCTGGGGGCACCCTGTGAATCATTTCCACACGCTGCGCGCTCAACAGGGGACACCTCTCCGTCCCCTTGAACCTTTGGGGGCTGTCCTCACACTGGGGACAGACCCGCTGCCTCGAGGAGCGGCAGCAAGAGGCCGAGGCGGGAGGAGCGGGGGTGGCCGCGCTAAGAGCCAGGCTGACACACATAGGCGCATTAGTGTGGGGATTTGGCAGCTGGAGAACGGCAGTGCTGACCCCAGGGGCACGGGGGGGTTGTGCCGAGGACAAGGCCAAAGCAGGCGGCTCGGAACCCTGCTCACCGCCTGGTGGTGATGGCGGCAGGGATGAAATTTGTCGCCCGCCTTGGCCCGTGCCACCCAGCCAGACATCCCCAATGCTGCAAGAGCCAATGAGAGAAATAGGTCAGATGAATCATTTCCTCCGAGTGCCTATTTTAGGCCTCCATTTTAGGAGCAGAGCGTGACGCGCTGCGCTCCAGCGCCCAAAACAACCATGTCGACACTGCCAGGAATGGGAACAGGCAGCAACAAGGGACAAACATGTCCCTGGGGTGGAACAATCTGCACCAGGCACCCAGCGCAGAGGGGCTGGGAACGGGGAGTGACACCGGGCAAAGCCCTGGGGGGCAGGAGAAGCAGAGGACAAAATGGGGGCACAATTCCCCAGCTCCCTGTCTCCAGGTGATCCATGGGACTGGGCAGGGAGCTCAGGGCACGGGCACCTTCCCCTACAAGGCTAACTTAAGCTGTCCCTAAAGCACAAGGTCAGCAGAGAAAGCAAAAACCAGAGAGCCCCGGATCCTGCCTCATGCCCCTGCTGCACGCACCCAAGATTCTCTGCCTCTTCTCAGCAGCACTCAGGTTGAAGACATTGGTCTGCTGGCCAGCATCTGGCCGGTAGTACGTCTCAATCTCAATAGAGAACTTCTCCACAAAGGGACAGGTGTACCTACAGGGAGCACAGGGATGAGGCTGAGCACAGCGGGCAGCCCCCAACCTACATTCCCACGGGGTCCCACCTGGTGCGGGTGTAGGGGTACGCGTTCCAGGACTCCTCCTCCACCTGCAACGCGGCCTTGGGCAGCAGGGCCCGAAACCAGCTGGGGATGTGGGAGCCCACGTGGTAGATCTTGTGGGTATACTGCCCGCTGCCACCGGGGCCATCGCTGTAGGGGCGGTTGGCCAGGATCTCCACCCCGCTGCCCTCGCCGCTCGATTCCTCACGGCTTTTCTTCTGCGGGGTGAGGGTGGGCTGAGCCCCCGCACCCCAAATCCTGCCGTCTTGCCAGTTCCAGCCCCGCCCCTGCAGCCCCTTCCTCAACCACAAATCCCCCCGACCTCAGCCCCACAGCTATTCCTGGGATCCCCGCTTGACTCTGCACGCTAAGATAAACGGGCTCAGCCCTGTGCCCCCGCACTCCATTTCCACACGAGTTTGTACCCCCAGCCCCACACCCTCCTCAGCCCCCATCTCCAACCCCAAGTTCCTGCACCCCTCGGGTTCCACACTGCCCTTGTATCCCTATACTCTTCACCCCCACCTCAAATCTCCAACCGCACAACACATGGACACACACCATCAGCCCCACGTCCCTGTACTCCCCCAGACCCCACACAGTCCCCATACAGCCCACACTGGCCCCATACCCCTCAGCCCTGAACCCCCCTGATCTCCACTCTCAGCCCTAGGCTCCCATACTCTCCCAGATCCCACACAACTCCCCGGGCCCCATACAACCTCCAAGCTCTATACTATCCACAAACCCCTCAGTCCCTCCAGCCCCGAATCCCCCCGACCCC
>NC_034414.1:1855174-1856285 GCF_002078875.1 Numida meleagris | reverse complement strand
GTTGCGCTCTGTCTCGGCCAAGCACTCCCGCACCAGCGCCCGCGCGTGGATGATCCCTGAAGGGGGAAGGGGGGGACACGAAGTAAGGCACTGAGCTCCGGGCGGGGGGGGGGTACACAGAGGGCCACCCCCCGGCTCGGTACCCCGCTTGAGCCGCTCCATGGCGCTCTTGCTGCCGGCGTAGGTGGGCCGGATCTCCCTGCCCATCTCCTCGATGACAGACAGAAGGTCGCTGTAGGTGCTCTGCGAGCCCGGCGCGCCGGGCGGCTTCATGGCCTGACAGGGGAGGCACGGGGGGGTCGGGGCTCAGCGTTGCCCCGCACCGCCCTCCCCTCGTCTGCCCCTACCCCACGGCCTCACCTGCACATAGCCCATGGAGGGCGGCCCGAAGTCGTTGAAGAGCGGGCGGAAGGCGGACGGCGAGGGGACGCTGGGAGCTGCGGGGAGCGTCACCGGGTGCAGCCCTCCTTCAGACCGGGTGCAGCCCTCCTTCGGGCCCCGTCCTCCTCCTCGGGCCCTGTCACCCCTCAAGCCCAGCTCTCCTCAGGCCCTGTCCCTTCCCTCCCTCGGCCCCCGACTCCCCGCGTCCCCTCCTCGGCCCCCGTCCTTCTCCTTCAGGTCCTGCTCGGGCCCAGCTCCCCTCAGGCCCCGCCGCCCCGCTCAGGCCTCGTGCCCCTCCTTCAGCCCTCTCCTTCCCCCACCCCCGCTCTACCCCCGCTTCTCCAACCCCCGGGGGCTCTTCTCACCGGCGGCCGTGGCGGCGGGCCCCGGGGCGGGGCTGGCGCTGGGGGCGGGCGCGATGGGTTTGTAGGACATCCCCGCACCGCTCCCGAGCGGCTCTCCCTCCCGAGCGGCGGCCGCCGTGTGGGGAAGGCGGAAGCGGGAGGTCGAGCGGGGCGACCCCCCCCACCATCACCTCCCGCCTCCTGACAGCTGATTGGTCAGGCGGCGCGGCCCTGCGGCGCTGATTGGTCGGCGGTCCGAGCAGAGCCGGCCTGCGCTCTCGGCCGGGCGCGGAGATGACGTCACAACCCGCACGCCGCCAGCACGCCGGCGCGGTGCGCCCTTCCCTCGTCGCCATGGAGACGCGCAGCGTCCCGCTCCCCCCCCA
>NC_034414.1:1846062-1848909 GCF_002078875.1 Numida meleagris | reverse complement strand
CAGCCCCCCCCGTCCCCCAACACGAGAGCCTGAGGCCTCCCCCGGTACTCAATGGACGGGCACACAGCACCCGACGGCACAGAGCTTCATTGGGAACCGGCAAAGCTGCGAACCCACGACCCCGGGGGGCCACAACGGGAGCTCCCCCCCGGCGGGGCAGCGCAGGCCCGGGGAGGCCTCCTCCCGGTAAGGCACGGCGGCGGCTCCCGGCCCTTCAGCGAGACATCATCCGCACAAACTCTGCAAAGAACCACAGCATTAACCCCAAACTAAAGCTGGGCAATGGGGGCTCACCACCCCCGCTCTCATGGACCCCATCATCCCCCCCAATAAAGCCGGGAACGGGGGTTCGCCCCCCCCTTCCCCCCCAGACCCTAACCCCCGTTACCTTCAAAGTCCACCAGGCCGTCCCCGTTGAGATCCACGTCCTTGAGGATCTCGTCCACCTCGCGGTAGTTGAGCTGCTGCCCCAGCAGCTTGCGCATGGCCTCCCGCAGCTCCGCCATGCTGATCTGCCCGTCCCCGTTGGTGTCAAACTGCCCCGGGGGATGGGGATCCAACATCACCACCACGCTCCCAGCAGTGCGTCCCCCTCCCCCCGCCCCCGGCCCCGCTGTCCGCATCCCTCACCTCGCGGAAGGCGTCGCGCAGCTCCTTGATCCCGATCATGTCCGCCGTCTCCGCCAGCATCTTCGGGCCCATCAGCTCCACAAAGTCGTCAAAATCCACTTTGCCACCTGCTGGGGGACCAACGAGGGGGAGCATGTCAGCGGGGGTGGTACCACCGTGGGGGCAAGGGGTTCCCCCCCCCCCCCCACCCAGCCCTGGCACCTACTGATCTGCTGGGACAGCTCAATGAGCTCCATCTCGGTGGGCATGTAGCCCATGGTGCGCATGCACTCGCCCAGGTCCTTGTAGCTGATGTAGCCATCGCGGTCTTTGTCGAACTCCTTGAAGGCTTGCTTCAGCTCTGGGGACAGCGCGGGGACAACGGTGACACCCAGGGACAGCCCTGGGGGCACCCCACAGGCGGCGCTGCGGGTAGGGGATGGGGTGGGACGGGCAGCGAGGTGGGGATAAAGGGAACAGGTGCTCAGATGGGGACCGAGAGGGACAGGTGCTAAGATGGGAACCAGGACGGGGACTGAAGAGGATGGCTGCCAAGATGGGGACCGAGCGGGAAAGGTGGCACAAGGTGGGAACTAGGAATAGGGACTCAGTAGAACAGGTGCTGAGATGGGGACCCAAGGAAAAGGGTGTCGAGATGGGGACTGGGATGGGGACCCAATGGAACGGGTGCTGAGACGGGGGCTGGGATGGAGATCGATGGGACTGGACAGAGGGATGGGGACCAGGATGAAGACTGAGGGGAATGGGTGCTGATATAAAGGATGAGGATGAAGGGTGGCAAGATGGGGACCAAGCAGGATGGGTGGCGCAATGGAGACTGAGATGGGGAGCCAGCGGAAGAGGTGCTGAGATGGGGATCAGAATGGGGAACAAGGGGAATGGGTACTGAGATGAAGTTTGAGTGGGACAGGTTGCAAGACGGGGACAGAGCAGAATTAGAGGCACAATGGGGACCAGGGTGGGGACACAGTAGAAGAGGTGCCAGGATGGGGACTAGGATGGGGACTGAGGGGAACAGGTGGTGAGATGGGGACAAAGGGAAATGTGTGGCAAGATGTGGACTGGGAGAGGAATTAAGGGGAATGGGTATCAAGACAGGGACCAAGCAGGATAGGTGGCACAGCAGGGACTGGGATGGGGACCCAGGGGAATATGTGCTGAGATGGGGACTGGGATGAGGACCGAGGGGAATGTATGGAGAGATGGGGACTGGGATGCAGATGGAGGGGAATGGATGGTGAGATAGGGACCAGGACTGAGAGGAACAGGTGCTGCGATGGGGACCAGGACAGGAACTGAGGGGAATGTGTGGAGAGATGGGGATCAAACAGGATGGGTGGCAAGATGGGAACTGGGATGGGGACCAAGGGGAACGGGTACGGGTGAGACCCCACACTGGAGCAGCACCCCTGGCCCCACAAGGACCCAGCCTGAGGACACATCCCCACACTTCACCTTCGATCTCCTCTGGCCGCAGCTCCCGGTCCTGGCAAAAAGAACGCAGGCTGGAGGACGGCTCCCTCCCCACAGCCACCCCAAATCCGCCCCAGTGAGCGGCGGTGGGGGCACGGCCAGGGCACTTTAGTGATCCCAAAGGCCCAGGACGCACCCCAGGGGGGTGCAACGGTCACGTACCAGCTGCGTGATGGCAATGCTCTGCCGGAGGAAGATGCACGCCGGCCCCACAAGCCCGTGCAGCACTGAGTAGCTCTGCAACGGCGGTGATTGCGCAGCCTCTGCTAGCTCCTCACCATCCTGGGGACCGGGGGGGCCGGAGCGCTGCTTCCCGTCCTGCAGGCAGAGCCGGAGGGCAGTAGGAAGCCCGGCACAGCCCCCCAGCACCCCCCTGCGCTTCGGCCTTACCTTGGAGAGCCTCCGCTCGGGGGTCTTGGTGCAGTTGCCCATGGCCGGGGGGTGCCCAGGCATAACCGGTCCCCCCCGGGGGGCCGCCTGGCGCAGTCCTGGGGGGCCGCCGCTCTGGCCCGGCCGCGCCAGGACGGGGGTTTTTTATAGTAACAGAGGCTGCGTGGGGATTTACGGTTTTTATGGAATATCTCGGGATATGCAGGGCAAGGCGGGGGGGCCGCACGCTGCCCGCACACACACACATAATCCCCCGGATTATGCCCTGCTCGGCCACGCTGCTCCAGATGTGGGGGAGCCGCCCAGCTGTTCCCCTTCAGGGGGGACAGTGCTACCACCCCGGCCCCCGTCGCC
>NC_034414.1:1804518-1845997 GCF_002078875.1 Numida meleagris | reverse complement strand
CCGGGTCCTCCCCATTCTCCCCGTGACCTGCCCAGCCCCATTACCTGCCTGGAAGCGGGGGGCAGCCGGGGCTCCTCGGTGCTCCGCTGCCCCCCCCCAGCGCTCCGGTGCCCCCGGGGGTTGCGGTGGCCCCGTTTCGCCCCCGGGGGAGCTCGGCAGGGGGAGGGCAGGGGGCTGCCGGGGGCGCGGCGCTGGGAGCCGCGGATGAACAGGAACATGATGGTTCCTGCCCGGTGCTCGGGGCTCACCGCCCTCCCTCCAGGCTCCGAATCCGATCCCCCAGTGCTGGGGTGAGATTGCAGCGGGGAAACCGGATCCGGCGGCCGGGACACGCGAGCCGAGACATTGACACCGGACAACGAGGCCGTGGGGGCCAGCCGTGGGAGCGCTGCGGGGCCCGGGGGTGGGAGAAGCGGGGGCTCAGAGCTGGGGTGAGGGCTGCAGGGGTCCCCGAGCACGGAACCACGGCCTTGGTGGGCGGGGTTGGGCACGGGGAGGTCGCAGCGGCCCCGGAGCGCGGCGCGAACCCCGCCGCCGCCTCAGCGCCCGCTGACCCCCCGACCGGCTTCGGTGACGTCATCACAGCGCGCCGGCGTCGCACGCCGATGACGTCACCGCCGAGCGACGCAGCGGGGGGCGCCTGAAGGTGGCGGCGGAGCGTCATGGCCGCCTGGCAGCTGAGGGCCCTGCGTCGCTTCCCCGCCGCCGCAGGCTTCTCGGTGAGGGCCGGAGCGATCGCTCAGCCCGGTTCCGAGCGCGGGGCCGCGCTGAGCTCCACCCTTCCCCGCAGACAGCGCCGAAGAAGACGCAGTTCGGCTCTCTGAAGGATGAGGACCGCATCTTCACCAACCTCTATGGGCGGCACGAGTGGAGGTGGGAGCCGGGAACCGGGGGCGTGGGAGGGGAACGGGGGCTGCGAGGGTGAGTACGGGTGCTCTCAGCCGCCGTGCCGTGCCGTGCCCGCAGGCTGCAGGGAGCGCTGCGGCGGGGCGACTGGTACAAGACGAAGGAGATCCTGCTGAAGGGCGTCGACTGGATCCTGGGTGAGATCAAGGCCTCGGGGCTGCGGGGCCGCGGGGGGGCCGGCTTCCCCACCGGCCTGAAGTGGAGCTTCATGAACAAACCGCCCGACGGCAGGTGGGCGCCGGGGAGAGGGGGTGGGCAGGAACGGGGGGACAAGGATACGGAGGATGCAGAGAGGACGGGGCTGGAGACAGAGGTGACTGGAGACACAGTGACAGGGATGCTGGAGGGATGGGGAGGGCAGGAGGGGGCTGAGAGGGGGGTGGGAGGACTTAGGGACATTGGCAACATGGTGGGGACACGGGTGGTGTAGTGGGAAGATGGAGCAGAGGGAACACCGGGGACGTGGGATCAGAGAACACGGAGCTGGGAGATGGGACAGGGTGCTGGCACTGACGCTGCGTCCTGGCAGACCCAAGTACCTGGTGGTGAACGCAGATGAGGGGGAACCAGGCACCTGCAAGGACCGTGAGATCATGCGGCATGACCCGCACAAGCTGGTGGAGGGCTGCCTGGTGGCCGGCCGTGCCATGGGCGCCCGTGCCGCCTACATCTACATCCGCGGCGAGTTCTACAATGAGGCCTCCAACCTGCAGGTGGGTGCCACGGACACAGCAGAACACACACGGAGACATGCCCGGTTGCTATCTGCCTGTTGTCCCCTCTGCAGGTGGCCATCAGGGAAGCGTATGAGGCTGGGCTTCTAGGGAAGAATGCCTGTGGTTCTGACTATGCCTTCGACGTCTTCGTGGTGAGGGGTGCCGGGGCGTACATCTGCGGCGAGGAGACTGCACTCATCGAGTCCATCGAGGGCAAGCAGGGCAAGCCACGCCTCAAGCCGCCCTTTCCTGCTGACGTGGGTACGTCCTGGAGCCCTTCTGCCCCTCTCCACTCCCCTAATTCTCTCCGGCACCACTCTCAGCTCCGATTGCCTGCAGGTGTCTTTGGCTGTCCCACCACGGTGGCCAATGTGGAGACGGTGGCAGTGGCCCCCACCATCTGCCGACGCGGTGGTGCCTGGTTTGCCGGCTTTGGGCGCGAGCGCAACTCCGGGACGAAGCTCTTCAACATCTCCGGCCACGTCAACCATCCCTGCACAGTGGAGGAGGAGATGTCAGTGCCGCTGAAGGAGCTCATTGAGAAACATGCCGGTAAGCACCGTGCTCAAACCCAACGGGACGGTCCTGCCGGGCCCAGCTCAGTGCGTCCCCTCTTTTTTGGCAGGGGGTGTCCGTGGCGGCTGGGACAACCTGCTGGCTGTCATCCCGGGGGGCTCGTCCACCCCGCTGCTCCCCAAGTCGGTGTGTGAGACTGTGCTGATGGACTTTGATGCCCTGGTGCAGGCGCAGAGCGGGCTCGGCACGGCCGCCGTCATTGTCATGGATAAATCGGTACAGGGTGAGCCCTCCCCGTGCTGCCCACCTCCCCTGAACGAGCATCCCCTGAGTGTCCCCTTCCTCCTCAGACTGACATTGTCAAAGCGATCGCTCGTCTCATCGAGTTCTACAAGCACGAGAGCTGTGGGCAGTGCACCCCGTGCCGGGAAGGTGAGCATGGGGCTGTGCCACGGGATCCTTCACTGTATCATGGGGTCCGTCACCGTGTCCCTGTCCCTGCAGGTGTCGACTGGATGAATAAAGTGATGGCACGCTTCGTGCGGGGCGACGCGCAGGCAGCCGAGATCGATGCCCTGTGGGAGATCAGCAAGCAGATCGAGGGCCACACCATCTGCGCGCTGGGTGATGGTGCTGCCTGGCCCGTGCAGGTGAGGGCGGGGATTTGGGATGGCAACGGGACCTCGGGGGCTCGGATCCCTGCCTCGTTAACTCCCCTTCGTTTGCTCAACCCAGGGCCTCATCCGCCACTTTCGGCCGGAGCTGGAGGAGAGGATGCGGCGCTTTGGGGAGGCCAAAGCACGAGCGGCCTCGGCA
The DNA here is from genome assembly GCF_002078875.1 of Numida meleagris. NCBI lineage: Eukaryota > Metazoa > Chordata > Aves > Galliformes > Numididae > Numida > Numida meleagris. Next base: position 1,843,043 of record NC_034414.1, on the reverse strand, counting down.
TGAGGAGGTCAGGGTGGTGGCAGCAGCGGCCCCACACTTGGCTGCTCCCAGTGGGTTCTCGCCTGCGCTGGGAGCTCCTTAATAAACACTGCTGCAACTGAAGTGGCTCGAAACATGGCTTCTTACTAAAATCACAGTGTGAAACACCAACCATGGGCGCAGCGACGCAGAGAGGGGGGACAGTGCTGAAATCGCGCCGCCCTCCACCTCAAAACCTCAAACCCCAAAACCCCTCCCCCCTCAGACCCTTGGCTCCTTCCAAAATGCGGCTCAAGCCTTTTTTTGGGGAGCAATGATGCCACGGCTGGGCACGTGGGTCTTTCTGCAGTACAAGTCAGGGGCCAGCAGCTCCAGGGTCAGCTCGGTGATGATGGCCGTCAGCCCCCAGATGCGGTGAGGGCCGTTGAGGAAGACAGGCAGAGTGTAGCTGTAGCGGCCGGCAGTGCGGAAATGGGTGTAGCCCTGGTTCTCTTCCCGCAGCAGGTGCTCCAGAGGCAGCGTGAAGACCTCTGCCACCTGCAGAGGCAGGAAGAGGGTTGGGGGGACACACGGGCGGCAGCAGGGACGGGGACGCGGGGTAAGGGGTCACCTACCTCGTCAGGGTTTGGGGACAGCGTCAGGTCCTCCAGGGGTCCCAGGTTGGCCACCACGGGGACCACAAGCATCCCGCGCTGGCAGCGAGCACGTGGCAGAGGGACAGGGTGACAAATGCCACTGTGCTGCAACCACCCCACCTCCCCAACCCTCATGTGTCCCATCCCAAACCCTGAGCCTGTCCTGTGTCCCTGCTGCCCTATCCCCAGCTACCCCACGTCCATCCATGTGTCTCCGCTGACCCCATCCCGTCACCCTGTTCCCAGCCCCCGCTGTCCCATCTCCCAGCCCCATCCTTCCTGAGCCACCGTGTCCCTGTCCCCAGACACTTCGTCCCCGTGTCCCCACCAGCTCTATCAATCTCACCCCGTCTCCACCATCCCTGTCACTTTGTCCCCAGTCACCTCTGTTCCATTTCCCAGCCACACGGTGTCCCTGGTGCCCTCAGTTACACTTTGTTCCCAATCACCTCCCAACCCTGTGTCCCCTGATCCCTATGTCCCTGTCACCATGTCCCCAGAAGTCCCTGTAACCCCCACACACCACCTGTGCCCCCGTGCTGTTCCCAACACCACCCTGCCCCATAGCTGCCAACTATGGCAACTTATCATTGCCAGCCCCGAGCTCAACATCAACATTCTCTAGCATACAGATGTCCCCACGTTCCCATTCTGTCCCCATGTCCTTCTGCTGTCTATGTACTGTCCCCAATATTCCCCGTACCGTCTCCACGTCCCTGTGTTGTCCTCGTCCCCATTCTGTCCTCATATCTCCATTCTCTCCACAATGTCCCCCTGTCCCTGTTATGCCCCCATGCCCTCAATCTGGTCCTAATGTCCCCATACTCCACATCCCATTGCTGTCCCCATGTCCCCAGTGCCCCCGTCCCAAGGTTCCAGTGCTGTCCCCATATCCCCAAGTTATCCCCACATCCCCATTCTGTCCCTATGCACTGTCCCCACGTCCCCGTGTCTCCATGTTGTCTCCATGTCCCCGCCTCGTCCCACGTCCCCGTTCTATCCCCACGTCCCTGTGCTATCCCCAAGGTCCCACTGCCGTCCTTCTGTCCCCACTCCCCTTGATCCCCATTCTGTCCCCGTGCCGTACCCGCTCGGGCAGCCCACGCAGCCGCCCCCAGACGCTCTCCTCCCGCAGGCTCAGCCCCAGCTCCTCGCTCGCCTCGCGCAGCGCGGTGCCCTCCGCTCCTCCGTCCGCCGCCTCCCGTTTCCCCCCGGGGAAACTGCAACGGGGGTCGGCGCTGCGGCGGCGGCGGGGACCCCCACCCCAGGACCCCCCCCCCCCCGACCCCGCACTACCTCACGTCGCCGCCGTAGGGCCCGCGCAGGCGGCGGCAGCGCAGGGTATAGAGCAGCGCGGGGCGGCCCCGCACGGAGCACAGCGGCACCAGCACGGCAGCCCCCGCCTCGCCTCCCTCCGCCGCCGCCCCCTCCGCCAGCAGCCGCCGGCAGCGCCGCTCCGTGACCCCGCACAGCGTTACGCGGTGCGGAACGCCCCGCGCCCAGCGGCCCAGCCGCATGGCTGCACCCAGCCGGGACGGAGGGGAGTGGAGGGGGTGGGAAAGTGGGCAGGGAGGGACCGCCCCCCCGGGCTGCAGCGCTCCCAGTGGCTGTACGGAGCGGTGAGGGGAGAGCGACGCGGTCATGAGGCGTGCAGCCTCACTGCTGGGTGTGCAACACTCCCCCTGAGAGCACAGTCCCATTGGCAGGCGTGCAGCCCGCTCACCGGGGGTGTCACGCTGCCAGCAGGCTTGCAACCCTGCACGTGAAGGCTGCAGCAAGCCTGCTGGGCATGCAGCCCTACCCAGAAGAGTGCAACCATCCTAATGTGGGTGTGAACCTTCCTGCCTGCCCCACAACCATGGGATGGGGCGTGCAAGCCTCCTTGGAACACCAGAAATCAGCCAGGCAAGGCAGGACTGCCCCCTCCCTCTCCCCCCCCCCAAAAAAAAGCCCTCAGCCCCACAACAGACACTTTCACACAGCTGTTTTCATCGCTCAAAATTAAATGATTTACGAAAAAAAGTATAGAAATCACCACTCTCTCATAATTCTTTCTCAGTAGAGACCAGCATGGGTTTAGGGCTCCGCTCCCGCCTTCAGCGGAACCTCCTCTCATCCCACACGTATCGTTTTCCTGCGGGCACCTTGCGGAAAAACAGGCTGTTCCCTCGGCTCATGTTGCCCTGGAACAGAATGAGGATCAGCATGGGGGTCGTTCAGGGCTGCCCCCACAGCCCCACAGCGGCGCTTACTTCCTTGTGCAGCTGGCTCCAGCAGTCCAGCCAGGAGGAGTAGGTGGGGGCGTAGGGGAGCAGGCCCCCAGCCAGCCTGGTAAGGAGAGCACAATGTTATTTCCACCCAGGGGTGAGGTAGGACCCATCGTTCCACAGCCCTGCACCGGGCTGAACTCCATCTGTAACACCGCTGAGGCTCCAGCTCCCACCCTGTACCTCCCCATGGCCACGCCTGGTCAGCCCTGAGGGCTTGGAAGCCATTCTTGTCCTTCGGGAGCTTCCTCTGGGAACCGATCTCACGTGGATCACGTGCGAGTGTGGGAGACGAGGGAGGAGGTGGTGGTGGTTGTGGTGCACTCACCCGCAGTTATTGACAGCCATCAGGTTGGAGACCAGCACGAAGGGGTATGTCAGCATGCTGGCGAAGAACTGCAAGGCAGAGCGGGGCTGCTCAGCGGGGGACACGGGGAGCATGCCAACACGGGCCCGTGGCTTGTACTCACCCCGGTGACTGCCTGCGAGTAGCTCTTCATCTCTGTCATGGAGACCTGGGGGGAGGAAGGCACTTTGAGGCCCACCCAAAGTAGGGAGCTGGGCGTCCCCTGTGCCTGGGATCGCACCCAGCCTGGCACAGAGCCCGTACCCCGTTCTCCAGCGCGTATGTGTTGATGAGGTAGGCCAGCATGTTGCAGAGCCAGAGAGAGAGGATGTCTCCGAGGAGCCGGGGAACAAGGCCGCTGGAAGGGAAGAGGCAGCGGGTTTAGGAACAGGAGGCAGCGGATCTTCACCCAATGGAAGACCTCTCAGCCTGACGAATGTGGGTACTCAGGAAATAACGGGGGGCTCAGGCACGGTTTTAGGGTTCCCCAGGTGCCAAACAACAGCCACACGGCAGATTATACAAAGAAGCTGTGGATGCCCCATCCCTGGAGGTGCCCAAGGCCAGGCTGGATGGGGCCCTGGGCAGCCTGAGCTGCTAGGGGGCAACCAGCCCACAGCAGGAGCTGGGGGCTTTCTGGTCCCTTCCCACCCAACCATTCTGTGATTGGGAAAACCAAAACAAAGCAAGAAGCAACACTCGAGGTCTGTGGATTTAGAGGAAAGACCCCACTGCCCCCCAGAACCCCCAACCCACAGCACTCACGCAAAGAAACCCAGGATGCCTTCTTCTCGGTAAATCGTAGTGAAGGCGCTTAGTGTTCCGCTGTGCCAGAAAGGAAGAGGAGAGGGCACTGGTCACACCAAGCAGGGGCACGGGGACGTGGCACCCTGCGGCCTCCCCCCGTACCTGTACTTGGTCTCCCTGCCGATGAACTGCACCATGCATCGCAGGGTGATCACTGTGGGCAGAGCCGGGCTCAGCACGGCACAGTGGGATGGCTCTGAGGCCATCACCATGATGCCCACGGAGCCAGAGAGGTGGTTACAGGCAACCGCAGGGGTACATACCGTGGAAGGGGTGGGTGATGAGGGTGGCAGCAGAGCGAGCAACCATCTCTCGGGAGGTCTGGAGGAGAAAAGGGCTGTCAGAGGCAGGGAGAGAGGGCAGGGGGAGCTCTGCAGCACCCTCCTTCCTCTCACCTCCTTCAGCACCTGCTCCAGTGAGGACACGGACTCCTTCTTGCTGGCTCCTGGCTAGAGAGAGACAAAAGCATGGGGCAACCCCTTGAAACAACCCCCCCCTGCCTAAAAGCCCCCACATACCTCATCCTTCTCTGCCTCCTGGTACTGCTGTGGAGAGAAGTACATGGTCAGCAGTAACCCACCGGCAGCTGTAAATGAAGGCACACAGGGGGCACAGTACCTGCAGCACTTTGCCGTGCACCACGGTGCCAATGGCGCTGGAGCAGAGACGGGGGACGAGGCCCTTAAAGAGCCCCGCTCTGCCATCCACTTTCACGATATGCTTGGCTGGGGGAGACACGGGCGGCGTCAGAGCCCCGCCAGGTGCCCGCCGCACCTGGACGGGGCTGTGCCGCGGCACTCACCGTAGGCGAAGAGGCCTGGAAGTTGGTAGACCTGGCGGCCGAAGATGTTTCTGCCCAGGGTGGGCGGTAGCGGCTCGTATCCCACCTGCGGCGCGAGAGCACGGACGGTCCCCACGGCCCCCCCGAGCCCACTCTCCGTGCCGCCTCCCGAACTCCCCCGTACCGCTGCGCTATACCACAGCCGAGCCCCGCTGCCCCCGGCACCCCCTTACCTGCACCAGCACCTTCACGTACATGAGAGGCTGCGAGAGCACGGTCAGCCCCGAGCCCAGGAGCACCTGAGACGCCTCGCCCGCCATGCTGCCGCCCCGGCGCCACGGCCCAGAAGGACAAGGCCACCGCTTCCGCTTCCGCCTCGCCGCTACTTCCGGCGCGCTCGTAGCCCACTTCCGGTGTGGTCGCCATGGCGACGAGGCCGAAGGGCGCCGATGGGGCCTGCGCGGCCTTGAGGCGTCGCCACGGCAACGCGGCCTGCGCCGCCCTTGCGGCCTGAGATGCGGCGTCGAGGCCTACAGGCCCGAGCTGTCGCCGTGGCGACGGGGCCTGAGGTGACACCATGGCAGCTGGCCCTCGGGAGCCCGTCTCCCGCCATGACACCCGAACACGACGCGACACCAACATGTCACAGCCACGACACCACTGCCTTTAATGCCGAGAGCAGGCGGAGCAGCGCAGCGCTGTGAGGCCGGGCCGCCTCCCGCAGCCGGCGGCTGTGGCCACGCGCAGGGACAGCCCCGCTCTGGTGGTGCCCCGTGAGGAAGGCCTCGTTCTGCCTTCCCGTGAGGACGCAGTGCCAGTGACGGTGGTGATGGTGGAGATGGCGGCGGTGGCAGCTATGGCTCTCCGTGGTGCCCAGCGGTGCCCTGCAGTCACCATGTACCCCTCCGTCCGTGGGGCTCCGGCAGCAGAGCCGTGGTGGCATACGGCTGCATGTGCACCGGGGACAGCTACGTGCAACTTCTCCACCGCCCCACGTCCTCTTCGTGTGGAGACAGGGACGGATGGGGGAACGGGGGACCACAGCTGTGGCTGCTGGGGCACAAAAGTGGGGCTGGAGGCACTCCGAGGCCCACTGTGGCAGGCAGAGGGTGGCTGAGCCACGCTCACCGGGACACCACCGTGGCTCCTTTGGGTGGCATTGGGCCTACGCATGGCATTCCTCACTCTGCAGCTCCGTAACCGTTTCCTCCTCCTCAGCGGCAGCTGGCCAGGTGCCACCCTGGCACCTTGTCCCTTCTGTCCCCAGGGGCTCTCCCCCCTCTCCAGGGACCCATCAGACACGGAGCTGTCGGAGCCACTGGTGCTGTGTGAGGGACAGGACAGCTGTAGCCACTGCCACCGTCACCAGTCCCACGGATGGCACCACTGGGACACACCTGGACTCCAGCTCCGAGGTGGGGACGTCGCTCCAGCTCTGACCGGAGCCCAGCCGCTGCCGCAGCAATGCATCCACCTCCACCAGGCACTGCTGGAACTGTGTGATGGAGCCAGAGTCACTGTCACTGCTGCGTGGGGCTGTTGCTGGCTGCAGTCACTCACCCACCTTGGCCGGATTGGGGTCGCAGAAGTCTAGCAGCGTGTCGCAGAGGTGGTAGCCCAACGATTTGAGGTCCTCCACGGTGAAGTGTGAGTTCCTCCCACCTGAGGGAGACGTGGGAAAATAAAATAAGCGGCAGCATCCCTCACCAGGCCCCACAGCCTGTCCTTAGTTAGGGCTGGAACCGTGTTTTGGAGTGTGATGTCGTCCCCAGCCCCATCCCTCACCCAGCGTGGAGCCACCAAAGGCCACCTCTATGGTGTAGCTGTTGGCAACGCCCATCCGCCACATGACGACCCTGCCCGTCCCCTCCTTGCTCTTCTGCACCTTGAACTTGCAGCTGGAGAAGGAGAACTGCGGCCCCACGGAGACGCCGGGACAGCAACTGATGTCACCGCGATGCCGCCCGCCATCACCGCATCACCAGATGCCAAGCCCACCTTGTCAGGTGCGTTTTTGCTTAGCATCAGGGGGAAGACGCGCTCCCTCAACCGAGTCCCGGAGCCATCCCGACCGCCGTCGCAGCCGTACATGAAGACGTTGTTCTTACGGCTGTGCCCGTGGAAGTCGCAGTACAGCACCACCTCCCGCTCTGCCAAGAGCCTGCAGCTACCCGTCAGGACACAGCTGCCTGCACCCCGCTGGCTGCCCGCGCACCGCTGGGCCTCACCTCTCCACCATGGCCCGCAGGTGCCAGACGGCCGGGAAGGAGCCCTGGGATCCTGTCCTGTAGGCACGGTTGGGGTCACGGCCAGCCAGAGAGCAGCGGGAGTTGCCCACCACCACCCCATCGGGGTTGAGCATGGGCACCACCTTGAAGACAAAGAGCTGGCGCAGGAGCTGAGCGTCAGGAGCGGCGCTGAGGATGAAATCGAGGAAACCCTGCATGGCCCAGGAGCCACCGCTTTCCCCGGGGTGCACGCGGGCGCTCAGCACCACCGCCCGCTTGGCCGCGCCGCCGGACGGCCCGGTGATGGTGAGCACGTAGACGATGTTACCAGCCAGGCTGCGGCACAGCGCCCGCACCACGCAGTACCGTGAGCGCGCTGGGTCACCCACCACCGCCCGCAGGTACCGCTGCAGGTCCGAGTAGGTGTAGGGGTAGGAGTGGGCGAAGTAACACGTGTCCCTGTCATGGGGAAAGCGGGTGCTCCAGGAGAGGCAAAAGGCAGCCGGCTCCTCCCCGCCGTTCCCTCGGTAATAGCGGATGTTGGTGCCGACACGGCGCCAGCCGATGCCGCGGCTCCGGGCGTCCTGCTGTGAGTAGAGCAGCGGGCACATGCCCTTGCCATAGAGGCTCTTGGGCTTCGCCAGGTTGGCAATGGTGAAGCAGTAGACGGTGTCTTTCCGGGTGTTTTGCACGCGGAAGTAGAACCACTGGGTGTGCTTGGTGGTGTACAGGTCTGGCCGCAGCGTCAGCACGTACTCATAGGGGCCCCTGGTGGGCAGAAGGGCTACACTCTGACACCTGAGCATGCCGCTGTGTCCCATTGCCCGTCCCCATCACCTCTCTTACACCTTGACCGCTTTCTGGAGGTTGCCGCTCTCAAAGCGTGACTCAAACAGCAGCGTGTTGTCCTGGGAGCCCTCCAGGGTGGCTGCCGGTGAGGAAAGGGGACCCGGGGCCCCCCCAGCCCGAGCGCGGGTGAAGCAGGAGCCTGAGGGCACTGGGGACAGCTGGGCTCAGGACCCCAGGGGACGGCACGGGGATGAGGAGCGGGTGAGCAGCACCCATGGGCATTACCTGGGCTGAGCTGGTAGACAACGGTGCCCTGCTCCTCACCCGTTGGCAACCACTGGTGGTCCGTGGGCTGGCAGAAGGGCTCTGGTTCAGGGGGGACCCACTCTGGGGGGGGGGGTGGAGACACACCCCATTGTCATCGCAGGGGTTGGCCATGGGGACAAGAATAGGAAAAGGCGGAGTGCTACCTCACCGATGTGCTTGATGGTCTCCTTGATGACCTCGCACTCAATGGGCCACCGGGGGGCAGGAAGGGGTCCTCGCGCCGAGGGAAGGGCAAAGAGAGCCCGTGGCTCCCCGGGCGACCCACAGCTCCGCAAGGGGACCATCTGTGGGACCCTGAGGGCTGCAGAACGGGCTGGGGAGCTCCCACGCCCATGGCACAGTTCCAGCAGAGAACAGGCAGCACGGGCTGGAAAGGTTGGGGACAACGCTCCTGCTGTCAGCCCCAGAGCATCCGTCACCCTGCCAGGAGTGCTGCAGCCTGGCACCGGAGGGGTTCACTCACAGCTTGGGTCCTTCCCCAGGCCCTGCTGGGTGCCAGAGTCAGCGCAGTGGCATTCGGAGCGTCCCCGTGGGGACATGGAGCTCTGCTGGCTGTCTGTCTTCTGGCCTTTGGGAGAGCATCACTAGAACCCGAGCTGGGGGGGGGGGGGTCCCACCCCATTCTTCTGGCCTTTGGGAGAGCATCACTAGAACCCGAGCTGGGGGGGGGGGGGTCCCACAGCCCGGGGGACGAGGCGACGCACCGCTCACCTTGGAAGTAGCCGTAGTAGCACAGGTGGCCGTGCATGAAGCTGTCGTAGGGCTCAGGGACAGCCTGGGTAGAACGGTGCCATCAGGCCCCGCTCGCTCCCGGGGCTGGCAGCCCCCAGCCCTCTTCCCAACCCCCCCGGCAGCCCCCAACCTGGGCAGCAGGGTTCCTCGGGAGCCACATGGCTGCGAGAGGCGCTGCAACCTCTCCTGTCCCCTTCTGCTGTTCCCAGACGCGGTCGCTCAGCGACCGGCAGCAGTGGGGAAGGACGGGGCGGTGCTGGAGCGAAGCTGGGAAAGGAGCCAGGAGGGAGCGCGTTGTTCACTGCGCCCTGGCAGACACCTAAGGGAGCAGCACCACGGCAGGGCCCTCTCAGTCTCCAAACTGCAGGCGACACTCCAGCCCCAGCCCGCAGCGTCACCAAGCACGCGAACCCCAAACGTCCCCCTTGCCACTCAAGCAGACAGCACATCCCAAACTTCTACGATTTATTGGACAACAGTTGAGGCGTAAAGGGCTCCAAACTGTACAACTGTAAAAAAGAGCGCCGCGCGCACGCTTCATGTGCTCGATGCGGTTTTCCTCCGCTTCAGCCGTGCTCTCCAGTCCTCTGGCAGCGCTTCGAAGTTGGCGTTCCTCTCTGCCATGCCACTGCAGGGACAAAGCAGGGTGTCAGCACTCGGGTGCCGCAAAGGGACACTCCCCACCGCTCTCTCCCCCCCGGCCAGAGACTCCGGATCACGCTCCCCGCCTCTAAAGGGGATGAGGAGGTGGCTCTCGGCGGCAGTGCTCTGTGACAAAGCTCCCGTGCCCGTACCTGAGCAGCTGTTGCTGCTTCCACTCCTCAATGCGCCTCTGTGCCGTTGTCTCCCGGTCCTCCTCGCTGGAGCTGGAGTTCTCCTCCTCATCGAGCTCCCGCTGGATGCTCTGCCACTTCTTCACCAGCGACGGCATCTTTGTTTTGCCCTTCTTGCTCTGCGAAGGAATTAAACGGGCCGCGGTTAGGCACAGCACCAAGACGGCGGGCATGCGGGCCATGGAACGGCCCACCCAGGAGCATCCTCCTACCTTCTCCTTCCGCCCCTTCCTCGGCTTTTCAGGTTTATCCGGCGGCGGCGGCGGCGCTTTGGGTGTGGGAGGTGGGGGCGTCTGGGGCGGAGGCGGGGGCGGTGGATGCTCGGCGGCGCTGCTGGCGGGCAGGGAGCCGCGTGCCGGGGCTGGGGGCACAGCAGCAAGGCCGGCGGGCACGGCGCACTCGGAGTAGCTCATGACGGACGGCGCGGCGGGCGCCGTCACGCCCAGGTAGCCGGGCTGCATGGCCATGCCGGATGGCTGGGGGACGGCATGTCCTGGCGGCAGGCGGAGGTTGGCACGGCTCTGCATCTCGCCCTGCAGGCGCTGGCGCGGCCTCAGGGAGGCGAGGGGCACGGGTGAAGGCTGGTATTTGCCAGCGGCCATCAGGGGCTGGCTGTAGATGACGGGGCAGCTGCCGATGGTGGCCGTCCGCTGCATCAGCTCCGGGTTCATCTCCGCGGCTTTCCGCTTCTGCGGCTTGGCGGAGAGCAGCAGGGCAGGGCTGGGTTCGGCAGCGCCCTGCAATGGAAAGCGCCGGGCTGAGAACTCAGACAGCAGGGATGCGACCCAACGGGACCGCGGCTTGCCAGCTGGAGACACCGACCGAGGGCCGGCTTCGCCCGGCACGATCGCTCACCTGGCTCCTGCCGACAGCTGGGCGCAGGAGAGGCTTGAGCAGAGCGTCTTCCTCCGTCCCCGGGGCAGGCGGCTCCTCGCCCCCCTCGTCTTCCATCTCCACTTCCTGGATCTCGCCGTCTTCTCCAGGAGGTGGTGGGGGCGGCGGCGGCGGCGGCGAGTCAGGCGGAGGCGGAGGCGGCGGAGGCATTTCCAAAGGCAAGGGAGGTTGGAGGACCGGGACAGAGGACTGAAGCAGAGTCCAAAATGGAGTGAGCGGCATGAGAGACGTAGCAGGGACTTGGCCTGAGAAGGATTCTTTACAAAGGGAGCCTGAAGAATACATAGTGACACAGGCTTGAAAACCCAGGCTACTGACCGCGCTGCCGCTCCGCTGCCAGCACGGGCGCGTGCTGCCTCCTTCCAGGGCCCTGCCGCCGAACGGGGAGGCTCACCCAAAGCTACCGCCACCGCCGCACGGACGGGGACCCGCTCCCGGGGCCGGGAGTGCCACACCAAGCTCCCCCCTCCTCCTCCTAGCCCCGCGCCATACCTGTTGAACTCTCAGCGGCGCCGCCGGGATGCTCTCCTTTCTCTCTGGGAGGTGGTCTGGGAGGAGCGTCGGCTTTTCTGTCGGCACTCTGCTGTCCTTCGTCTTCGTCCTCTCCGTCGGGGAACTCCCACTGCGACTCTCCTGAGTGCTCGTTAACATAGAAATAGCGTCTATGCTCCCTAAATCACAAGAAAGAAAACGAAGCTTTACATTCCCTCCCCGCACAGCGACACTCCAAAGGCGGGCCTGCCCACGACAGCAGTGTGCTCTCGCAGGGAAGACCCTCTGCGGCTGGGCTGCCGCTCCCAAACGCAACAAACAACTTTGAGGATAGAGGCAGGAGAGGCCCAAGCCAGCTTGCTCCAAGCCAGCGGCCCCGCTGGCTCCGTGAGCACTGCCCCGAGCCCCCTGCTCCGAGAGAGGGGAGGGCTGAGAGCGGGCCAGCGTGCAGCAGAGCCACGTCGCACTAGCACCGGGACTTTGAGCCGCCACCTCGGCTTAAAGTTGCCCCTCCAAGAAGGGGCACCAGGGAACAGCCCAGTGAGAAGCGGCTGCCCCCCAACCCCGCGGTGCGTGGAGGTCGCTTTTATGATACTCTTGGTGTCAAACATACAGTGAATGCTAGAGAGAGGGAGCGGATCTGGGAGCTGAAAAACAAAAGAGCAAAGATTTCAAACAAAGGAAAATTAATCGAGAAAGCCAAATAGACAAAGAAATGTTTGGGTCTGACCTGCTGGCAGGAGACAGAAATCTTGTTCTTCGTTCCGGCGATGAGTTGAAGTTTGTCCTTTGTCAGAGCTGTTGGTCAGAAGAGGTGATCCAGAGATCCTGCAAAGTTCACAGAGCTCTCGCATGCGCGACCCCCCAGGCCCGCCCTCCGCAGCAGCGCTTTACACTCGTCAGAGTGCCACCAGCTCTGTCCAAACAGCGGGATCGGCTCCGTCTCGAGGCGCTGAGCGCCCGCTCTGCGTTTCTCCCATTTGGCGGCCGGCTCAAAACTCTGTAAGTGCCGCGAGTTGCTCTGCCTGCCCAGCACCGCTAACGGAGTCTCCGAGAGGGACGGCGCCGCGTCGTCAGGTGGTGATGGTCACAAATCATGTCTGAGATGTCAGAGATGAAAGGTGAGAAAGGTAGGAGAGGGCGTACCTGTCCCAGTGGCAGGACCAGCCTTTAGGGGTGGCGTTTATTTCGTATTGTTTTAGCTGTTCGGCTGCATCTTGGAGTTTGCGTTTGAGGTAGTTTCCATTGAGAGCACCTTCTCGCCAGTCTGCAATGCGGGTCTAGAGGGGCAAGAACCGGGGGGGAAGCCGTTGAGGTGGGGGGGGGGGGGGGGCCCCCGCAGGCAGCCCCGGGGACGGGACTCGAGGTCTGGGAGAGGCTCCCTTTATGGCATAGGGCTCGGGGGGGGCCGGGAGGAGGAGCCCGCCTCTGCGCAAAGCCATGCCCGCGCCCCGCCGAGGACGGGCCCTGCGGCGCTGGAGCCACCAGCTTCGCGCAGCGGGATCCGCTTGGAGACGGGAGGCCGGAGCGAGGGGCGAAGGCTCGGTTACCTCTGTCTGCAACAGCAACATGTGGAAGTTGGAGATAGATTGTCTGTTGATGCCCAGGAACTCCAATTTACTAGTCAGAGTGTTTGCCAGCTCTCCGATCTGAAACTGCCGGGGAGAAAGGGGGAAGAGTCAGCAGCCGCGCTCGGGCGCTGTCACCGGGCTGCCGTGCCCGCTCCGGGCCGTCCCTGGGGTCCCACTGCGGTCCCGCGGTGAGGAAGCACGCCCTGCTCCTGTGCTGGTCGCTCCCTCCGCCCAGCCCGCTCCCTCCCGCAGCCCCCGCTGCTTCCTGGGGACCATGCCCTGCTCCTAGCCGCAGCTCCCGGCTCCAAATCAGCCAAGGGTCACAGCACGGCAAACGCAGATCACTTAAAGAATCAAATGCTTTCAGCGCTTCCGAAAGGAAACGGGCCAGGACGCGTTTTTCAGCCTTTGTCAATCGCTGCTTTCCAGAGGAACTAGCTGGAGAGCGCCAAGAAAGCCACCAGCTCTAGATTTACTCCTGAGCTGAGGCAGCGTCTGCGTTACAATGCAGCCCACAGTGAGCACGGCTCAACCCCAGCACCCCACGGGAGTGGGAGCTCTAGGAGGGGACGCGCCCCGGGGGAGCAATCCGAAGGCAAGGGGTGAGCTGGGAAGCAATCGAGAGCGGCAGAGACGCCTCCAGGGGACATCACGACTGCTTCGAGGAGGGCTCTGAAACCATTTCATTTTCCATCGTTCTTCAGAAGAGACCTCGGAAGGTTCCCAAAGCCAACAACAGCACCGGGCTGACGAGCCACACTAGAGGAGCCCGAGGCAGGGGAACAAATTCCCGCGCTGCAATCCCTATGGAGAAGGCAGGAAGATCCCAGATCACGGGGCGGCTCCGCAGCGCAGGATCTCCTACAAACCAGGCTGAAGAGAATCACCCCGAACCGACGAAGCGAACGGTCCAAGTTACCCGAGGAGCTGGCCTTCCTCCAACAGCTCTAAAGGGATCCTGCGCGTGCAATCGCCACGCTACGGCACACAGTCCATCACACAGAGCATCTCCAGCACCAGAAGAAAAGGTGACAGCAAACGTGACACTTTTTAACAGGCTTCCAGCAGCTGGCTGGGATGCAGCAGCCAATGAGAACCATCCTCGCCACAAGGCTTTTGTTGTTTGTTTGTTTGTTTTTTTTTTAGAGTAAATTAGAAAGCCACAAAAGCCTCGTGTACGTGCTAGCACTGGAGGAGGTTTTGTGCACAGAGCGTCGCATCGCACCTCAAAACTCTGCTACGAGTTTGGGTTTTGTTTTTTGACAGAGATTAAATCTGGCACGAGGACATTAAAGCCCTTCCACGCTGTAAAAAAACGATTCAATTAGGGGAAATAAGGGCAGGGTTAAGCGGGAGTTTTCTCAGCAGAACATTTCTAGTGGGGTTCTACCGTTAAGCCAGTGACTCCCCGTCCATAAGCGACCTGGCAACCTGCTAATGGAGCAGATCTCAGTAACGAGCGACAGAGGAATGAAGGGGACAGGTTGCAGAGAACAAATACAGAGAAGTCCCCTGCCCTCCTGCGTAACCGTCAGCAGAGCATGAAGCTCTGTGCCAGTGATACGGCTCAGGAATCAAAGAACCACTAAGGCTGGATAAGACCTTTGAGATCATCGAGTCCAGCTGTCAGCCCATCCCCACCGTGCCCACTGACCACGTCCCAGTGCCACACGTCCATGTTTCTTGGACGCGTCCAGGTAGGGGCTCTGGGAATCGTTTGGCTGCTTAGGAAAGCAGACTGAGCCTCGGAAGGGGAAGTATCGGAGCAATGGGGCGGCAATCCCCAGTCTGCATCCAGCAGCCCATTGCTGCTTCATAAAATAAAGCTAAGGACAAGGCAGGAGGAGCAGCGCCGGCAGCCTCCAGACACAGACTGCTTATGGACGAGGAGTCTTCAGCCTGGAAACGGATGGGGCACGTGAGAGAGAACAGTGCAAGACCATTACAGCAAGGATTTAAGACAAAAGCCTTTCCTCTCTCTCGTGGCAAGACCTGGGGGTCATTCTTTGTGCCCCCATCCCCCTTTTCTCTTTTAAAAAGGCTCTTTCAAGCCTTTGCTGCCAGAGACAGGACAAGAGGCTACAGAGATGCTGGCCTGATCCTGCACAGCTGCTCTGCCACAGGGTGAGCCGGCCCCACTGTCCCCTTCAGGACCCCAGGACCTGCTGCCATCCCCGCCGCACGATGGAACACGTCACACGTCTACATGGATCCGTACCTTTAAGTCCTGCTCCTCCTCTTCTATTTTTGGTGCCACTTGTGCTTTGGCTTTCTCCTGGGGCTCCTCAGACTCTGCCTCTTTGTCTGAAGGCCCATCAGCTACTTCCGTGCTCACAGCTGCAGGAGAAAAAACAAGAGGTGAGCCCGTCTGCCACAGCGCTGCCCACGCTCCTCGTACCACGCTGGGGAGCCACAGCCAGGGGCCTCCTTCCTAGGAAAAAAAGCCTGAAATTAAAAGCAGAGAGGGTTGCAGCCCCTGTGCTTCAGGCGGTCAGGATCCTTCTAGAAAAAACACACGGGACTCGGTGAATGCTGCTACAACACAAGGATGGGGAAGAGGAACGGAGAGGAAATGCTGAGCGCCAGCAGCCAAGTGACCCATCGTTGAACTCCTGCAGCTTAATTATTTGTGAGGAAGAGGTGTCGGGTAGTAAGAGATCGAGACAACTGTCAAAGGAGATCAGAGAGCTGCTCCCAAAAGCTGTCGAGATGGTAAGGTTTTGTTTGGGCTACGTTGCAGGACAGCAGCAACTCGGTACCTGCCCGCGTGCCAGGGAGGAAGGTTTGCAAGAAACCCCAACCTGAACCTCTGTGTTAAAGAAAACCACGTTCCTGGCATGTCCTGGTGTTCAGCTCCCTTTGCTACCCCACAGCAGCAGGGTGCAGACGAGCAGAACATATCCTGTTCCCCAGATGCCAAGTGGGAAAAGGGCAGCGCTGCAGGAGAGCTGCCTCTGGGCACCACCTGCTCTGAGCCCGCGGGGCAGGAGAAAAAGCCAAACCCTCCCTCTGAGGGCAAGCACCACCACTGACCATCACACCTCAGGGTCGCAGCAGCCCCTAACTGTGCTCACACTGTCTCCTGCTTCAGCAGAACGCAGCCTGCGACAGGCTCGGGGTGCTTCTACACCCTGCTCTCCCCAAACGTAGCAACAGAACTGGTGCATTTTGCAGAGAGCTCGCTGCAGAGAGCTGCTGCGGCGAGCCAAGGAGCCTCCGGCAGAGCGCAAGCTGTGGCGGAGCATTAACAGCCACGAGCACATCGTTTCCACCAGGCCATAAATTCACACGATGCCCTGCAGCATCCGTTTGGTACAGGTGTCTGAAATACCACCGCTGGGCATCTTGCCGCTGCATGGGGAGCTAAGGAGAATGCAAGCAACGTGGCCACTGCTCAGGCATCGAGCTCAACGCGCAGCTCTTGCAGGAACGAGGCGCTCCTCGCAGCAAGGCTCGGTCTGACGTTTTCTACCCACCACGTGCAGAGCCAGACGGCTCCTGGGGGCACCTCAGCTGCATGAAAGGAGGCTGCTGTTAGCCAGGGAGAAGGAAAAAGAACTGAAGGAGTGAGAGAACAGCTCCTAGCACATGACTGCTAGGATTTATAACACGGAGAGAGAAGCTGTGGGGCATGAAGCCACGGTTACGCTTCTCTTTTTGACTAACACATTAAGCGTTGGCGCTCCTCTAATTATTTTATTTATAGGCTAAAGGAGAACATTTGGCAGAGCATCAGCTTATCCCTGGAACTCCCACTGCCAGCTCGGCTGCGTGGGACGCCACTGCCAGCCACCCCTGCGCCCTGCTCACCTACCTCACCTCCCGGCTCCACCGTGCACCGCAGGCCAAGCCCCATCTTCGGGGAGAGGAAGCCCCGGCAGGAGAGGGCTGCAGCATTTCCGAACACCCGCTCCTCCCTCCGAAGGGAGCCTTTCAAATTACCTGCTTCTCCCGCCTCCGGGCTCTCCCGGCCCGTTTTGCTGGAGCCTCGACTAGCGGAATCAGGGCTGGCAGCTCCCGCAAACAGTTTCCATTTCCCCCGCTTCGAGGCCAGCCTGCGGGTTGCATCCTGCGAGGCCGACTGGCTCCCGTCAGAGAGCGGGCTAGAGCCTGAAACGCTGCCATCTCCTTCCTCCAAAGCACGCAGCTCTGCCTGCGGAGACACGAGGCAGTGAGCGGGGCACTTCAGGGAACCCAGCTGCCCCAAATACACGTCATATGTATAAGAAGAACTGCTCTAATTAGGACGTGGCGTTAACGGAAGCGAACGGGAAGCAACAGTCGTGGAACTGCCAGCAGGGCATCCGTGTCAAGCTGCGCTATCAGCTCCCAGCTCTGTGAGCAGCACAGGACACTAAAAATCCCCCTCCCAAAGGATTCAGGAAGGGATGCAAGCGACTGCTCCTGTTACTGCTACCCAGTTTATTTATTGCTAGCCGTTTTCTCTTATTTTTTCTGCGCCAAATTACCTTCTTTCTCTCCAGCACTATCTCCAGCTCGAGCGTGTCTTGCTCCTCCTCTTCCTCCCCGCTCTCCCCTGACTGCACTACACTGCACAGCTCCTCCTGCAGCGTGTCCTCCAGGGGATCCTTGCCCGGCTTGGGCTCTTCAGAGGCAGCTGGCACCTCTTCGGCTTTCACCTCCTCTTCTGGGGGCGGCTCGACTTCCTCTTTGCAGATCACCTTTCTCCTCCAGCGCTCCTCTTCCTCCTTCACCACATCCGGCACGAGCGGCGCCAGGAGGGCCGCAGCCACCCCTTTCTTCTCCTCTTCGCTGTTGGAGAGCGCCTGCACCCCTTCGTTGACTTCCTGCGGGGTTTGAGCGCCGCGTCAGCGGCCCCGTGCATCCCCTGAGGCTCAAGCGGGGGCTCCGGAGCAGAGCAGAACGCTTGCTGCCCGGCTGCCCAACTCACCTTCTTCACCTCCCGCTTAGCCCCGGGTCTGGCAGCACTTCCTAGACCCGTTTTCTCCTGCGGCAAGGGCTCAGCAGCTGCTGTGAAGCTCCCGTTGGTGCCCGCTGTTGTGCTGAGGAGGAAAACGAGCGAGTGGTCAGCACAGGGAGGCAGCCCCCTCCCTCCCCTCTTCCCTCCCAGCCTGGGTGCGCTCTCACCTGGGCTGGTATTGCTGCAGGCCCTGCACCTGGGCTGCCAAGTACTGCGGCAGCTCCCAGGTCACCTCGTTGCTCTGCGTGTTCCAGTAGTAGTAGCAGCCGGTGTTCTCGTCCCACACCTCCTGCCAGTCACCCATCTCCAGTTCTCCCACTGCCGGGGATCCGGGACACGCGAGTCACTTCCAGGCCCAACGCCTCCACGAGGCAACGACCCCCAGGACCAACCCCCCCCCCCGGCGCGGCGCTCACCTCCTGCCAGCGAGCACTGCGTGTCGTACTGCCACTCAGGGGCCGCAGCCGCATCCGTGCCGTTGGCAGCGGCGATGCCGGTGCCCGTGCCCGGCTCCTTGGGCTCGGGGCGGGGCGGCGTGGGGGGGCAGCGGCGATGCCGGTGCCCGTGCCCGGCTCCTTGGGCTCGGGGCGGGGCGGCGTGGGGGGCGGTGCGGCAGCGGCGGCGGGGGTGGGCTCGGCTGGCTGCGGGGGGGCCGTGATGGCGTCGATCTCCTTGAAAAAAAGCAGCGGAACGAGAGGGCGTGAGGGAGAGGCGAAGGGCGCGGGGCTGAGAGGCGGGAGGGCGGCTGGGCGCTCACCGCTAGGAAGTTGGCCAGCGTGCTGTCGATGTCGCTCGAGTTGCTCCCGTTGGCGTCGGCGGAGCGCGCCGCTTTCTCGCCGCCTTCCCCCTCCTCATCGTCGCTGTCGGCGTAGGCGCCCAGCAGGCACAGGCCACCTGCAGCGGGGTGCCCTCGGTCGGGTGGGGAGCGGGGCGGGGCTGCCCGGGGAACCCCATCCGAGCCCGCCCGGCGCCGTCGGAGGGGAAGGGAGGGGAGGAGCGGTCCCTACCTGTGGGTTTGACGGCGGCTGGGGCGGGGGGCGGCGGGTTGGGAGCGCTGCGGGGCGGCTCCGGCACCGCCTCGGCTTCGTCTGCGGGAGGAAAAGAGGGAACGAGTCCAACGAGGGCCCCCGAATCGGGGAAGGGCGCAGGGGGAGGGGAGGAAACGGCGGAGGGAACCGCCCCGGCCCCGTCGCTACGAGGAGGCCGCGCTCCGGGCCGCGCTAGGCCTCGCCCCGCCAACAAAGCGGCTCCTCCTTTACCCGGCTCCGAACCCGACTCCGTCCCCTCCGCCGCTTGGCCCGGGCCTCCCGCGTCCTCCCTGCGGGGCCCCGGCGGGGAGAGCTGCAGGATGGGCCGGCGGCCCGGAGCGCTGCGGGACTTCTTCCCCATGGCGGCGGCGGCGGCGCGGAGGGAAGCGGCCGCGCGGAGGGGAGCGGCGGCGGCGCGCTGCGTCGCGTGACGTCACGTCGCGTGACGTCACGGCAGCGCCGGGGGCGGGGCTCCCGCACGGCTCCGCCCCGGCCTCGCACCCAGCGCCGCAGGTTCGAGCCCCGCGGCCCGGCAAGGAGCAGAGGAAGAACGCGTGCCTCACACCGCCCTTAACAACGCTTGGCTTTTATTAAAGTTCATCCGAAACGACAACAATAAATAAAAGAAACGCGCCCAGCTTCCCCGGACGGTACGGAGCGGGAGAGAGGGGCGGCACGGGGATGACGATACGCCCCAGCACGGCCCCGGAATGGGTAAAAGGAGTAAAAATAGCACCGCCAGCTGCCCACACGGCCCAGGGTGCTGCCCTGGGACAACAGCGCTAGTTGCAGCGGTACAGGCGATCCCGCGTGGCCACGCTGACCTTCTGCTGGTAGTCCTCCATCTTGTCATGCAGCTTCTGGTAGAGCTGGATGGCAGGGGGAAGGAGGGCAGCTCCTTGAGAGCCTCCCCCCCAGTTTATTCCCGCCTGCCCCACGCAGGGCAGCACCTACCAGGACGTTGTTGTGGTTGGCAGAGCTCTCACGCAGCGCCTGCAGCAGCTGGTCAATGGCTGTGTAGGGCAACCACACCATGGGGGCTGTAGCCGACAGCGGGAACTGCAGGAAGGAAGCAGCTTTGTGCCGTGCTGACCCTAACCCTTCCTCCTCCCGCTCCTACCCGGAGCCATGCGGAGATGGCCAGGGTCCAGCTCAGCTCACCTCGATTCCAAAATACTGGTGCCCTTTGCCCAGCACAGCGTCCACGTACTCCAGGACCAAATCCACCGCCTCCTCCAGCAGATCGTAGTTCAGGTAGAGACGCAGCAGCTCGGCAGCATCCACTTTCTGCCAGGAGCCCAAGCACCCGCTCTGAGCCTCTGAACAGGCACACAGCACCACCCGACACGCTCCCAGAGCTGGGAGGTAGCAAAGAAGCACAGGAGGCCACGCTGTGCCTGTTCTCACCTTGTAGCTGTTAATGAGCCAGTTGGGCAGAGGGATCCCGTGTGCCAAGAGCTTGTTGATGACGCAGCGATGGTACAGGCTGTTCTGGGACGGGTAGCGCTCTAAGTAAGATGAGAGCAGGCGCCAGGCTTCGTCTGTGGCACTGCAAGGCAATATTTCCCTCAGCACCCTGCCGGCGTCCTCTGAGAGTGCCTGCAGGGCCACAGGGCGATGCCACGGACTGGTCCTGCTGCTCTGTGGTTCTACAGCCACCCCAGGCCCTCAAGGCAGTCACCACGCAGGATTTTCAGAGCCTCTGGCCTTCTGCAAGACTTTTGTTTCTGGATTTTGGGGGTAAAGAAGCCTCTCCTCCGCTCCCCTTCCCCATAGCTGAGGATCTACCTGGACTCCTTGGTGGTAACCAGCGCCGAGAGCTGGTTAGCTGCCAGCCAGTCCCAAGCCTCTGCCTGCGCTGCCTCCCCTCCCAGCTGCAGCTTGATGCACCTGAAAGACAGGGAGCAGTGCAGGCACGTTGTCTTCTGGAGACACAGTGCCTGAGGCTGGAGCTGGCCACGTACTTGAAGGTGAGCCCCTCAAAAACGGGCGTCAGTGGCAGCTTGAATGTTTGGCACAGGGTGATGGCGGTGTCGAAGAGCCCAGCCCGGACCAGGAGGGCAACTGTCTCCTCAGGCGTGGAATTGCCTGTGGGAGGCAGAACCGGGTGAGCACCTCCACAGCCACAGCCCCCGGGCTCAGCAGCTCCATCAGCAGAGCTACAGCAGCACCACATGGGCGACACAAGGAGGTTACTCTGGACCCCTCTCACCTGCCACCGCAGCTGTAGACAGGTCGTGCTGCACCAGAGTCAGACGGATCCGGGCCAGCACGCACTCCCTTTCCAAATCCTCCAGTTCCAGGATCTCGATTTGGCGCGTTGCTGTAACAGATGGATGCAAAGGGATCTCGGCATTCAAAAAAAGAACAACAGAAACAATCTCGGGCACGATCTGCCATCCTCAGAGCACTCACGCCACAGAAAATACTCAAGGGGCGTGGGGGGAACTGGGTTTTGCTGCCCTAAACTGCACGCATCTCCTCATCACAAGCCTCCCACTCCTCATCTGACGGCGACACAAATTCCTGAGTTACCTTGTGTTTAGAAACAGCTGCTGCTCGGCCTGCCTAGCACGTGCTACAGAGGAGTCCATTCCAAAATAACTGCTTTGAAAATACCTGACCTGAAACTTTCCTAGAGCAACGCTGAGGATTATGA
The DNA here is from genome assembly GCF_002078875.1 of Numida meleagris. Lineage (NCBI taxonomy): Eukaryota > Metazoa > Chordata > Aves > Galliformes > Numididae > Numida > Numida meleagris. The sequence continues at coordinate 1,821,733 of NC_034414.1, read as the reverse complement.
GTCCAACCTAACCCCCCTCCCACCCCATGCTTCAACAGACACAGAGCAGAAACCTCACCAGCAGAGATGAGCTCCACCAGCAGGGCTCCCAAGAGCACGAGCAACAAGAGTTTGAAGCAACTAGAACTGCCTCAGAAAGGCTTTGTTGCAAGTTTTTTCCCCTGAAAGCAAAAGCACCTGGTGCTTACAACCCCCAAATTATAAACCTGCCAGAGACGAGCTCCCACGAGGCAAGGGGGAAAGTGGTGGGAAGGCAGGAGATGGGAAAAAGCCAGCACCAGGCACTTACTGGGAACCGTAGCGCACTCCCCATCGTGGCTTCTCTTTGGGGATGCTCCAGGCCGCTCGTACTTGCAGGAAAGAAGTAGAAAAAAGGTTGATGCCCAGCTGGTTTCTGATGGACAAATCAGCACAACACGCTCCAGCCCTCAGCTCTCCTTTCGGGCCTTGATTTGAATCAGGAGAGCCACGTGACTGCTTATCAGTTCAGGTTACATTTCCTTATCTCTGGCTATCAAACACAGCACAGCGTTGGCTGATCAGGCTACAGCCACCTCCTCTCCACAAAGACATCTGAAATACAAACCATGTTTCTGTAATTCTCCCCTGGACTGGAATTTCAGCCGTTTGCCGACTTCTCTTTAACAAGGGGCGCTACTTTCCTTATCGTGGAACTTGCAGGAGGTTACAAATACTCTTTGCACCACCCCAGGCACGTTTCTCACCGAGCTGCACCGGGAAGGATTTCGGAAGCGACCTCCCCAAGCACAGCTCTGACAATCCCAACAGCTAAGGGCGGAGGGCTGCTGACAAGCTGACAGCTCCCCTACCACAGCTCCAGAAGCCGGCTGCACTATCCAGGCGTACTCAGGTCGGATCAGCCGCAAGCAGTTGATGGCGGCGAGGAAACAGTTGCCCTGCTTCTGCAGCCCTCGGAGCGTCCGCACCTCGCGGCCCAGGCGCATGCCGTACTCGAACATCACCGTGCCAGCTGAGGAGAGGAAGGGACGGATCCATCAGCCACGCTGATGGAGCAAGACGAAGGGGACGGGGCCGCTCCACCCCGCGCCTCACCCTTGCGGTAGTTGTGGCGGTAGATGTGGAAAGCGTAGAGCAGCTCGTAGTAATTGTGGGTCATCAGGTCCACTGCTCGAGCGTGGGACTCGATGATCCCCACGACCTGCGACGCAAAGAGGCTCAAAGAGGTCCAAAATCCTCTTGGAAAGAGTCACGGCCCCTTCCTCCCAGCGCAGGTTCATTCATTACCTCGTTATGGAGATTCACGTACGGGAACTCCACCAGGTCCTGGAGCTGGGAGCGCTCGCAGAGAACCACCACTAGCTGGCGCAGACAATCCAGCTGCCTGCCGAGGGAAAGCACAGCCCTGAACTAACCCACGGGACGCAGGCTTTGAGCCACCAACGTGCTGCTTCGGGACGGGAGCCAAAGGTTTTACTGGCTTCAAACAAGAGGTCCCTTCAGGTTTCTCCCATGCTGGCAACAAAGATGAGCAGAACGTCCCTCGGCACTGCTTGCATTGTTCAGGAGGGCAGCCTGCCTCCCTCAGCTCTGTTTGCTGAAGCTTTCTGCAGCCTCCATAAGAAATCACATCTCCACTTCCCTGAAAACCCCGACTCCAGCTTCTGGCCGCTCCTGCCCACTGCACCCTCCCCTGCTGCTGAGGAGCTTCCTCCGCACAGCTCACTTGAAGGAGGTACTCAAGACAAAATTCCATCCCCAGTCTCTTTCCTGACCAGACTCCTGAAGCTTTCCCAAATGGAATGCTGCACGCAATTCTTCAGCCATTTTGTTTCTGGTTTTTCCCCCAAATGAGGTCCCGTGTTCTCTTTCAGGTCCCACTTCTGAGATGTTGTGGATTATAACTGCTCTTACAAAAATTAAGTATGCCTCTTTAAAGGCACCTTTACACAGAACGTCTCAGTGCAGCAGTCATATCCTACCCTGAAGTGCCAGCTTCCTTTTGCTTCAACACAACAACTGGGTAAGGCAGGACCTCCAAGACAAGTGAGCGTTTAAGGGACAAAGCTGTCACCTACCTGCTTGGATCTGGGTTTTGCGTCAAGGCTACGTATGCATCACTGTTGTGCCCTAAATCCAAGTGGTGTTTGAAGATGCAAGTCCTCAACGTAGCCTGAAAACACCACACAGCACAGAAGAGCACGTTTCAAGTTAGGCAACTACGAAACAGCTCCTGGGTAAGAAGCATCTCAGTGCAGAAGGAACCTGTACCTGGGTTCTCCAGTCATCTGCTGATTCCATGATGGCCAGGGAAGCCAGCTGGATGACCAGCTCTGGTAAGCCAACCATGTCCAACAAGCGTAGAACCTGCAAGCGACAACTCTAGCCACGTGAGCGGTCAAGATGCTCTGCCACTGCATTTAAGTGGCTAGAGCCAAAAAAAAACCAAGAAGCAACATTTTGTTCAGTTGCAGAGGTGTGAGCCAAATCCAGCACAACAGGTCCAGGCCTTACTAGAGGAACAACCTCTGCAGAAGTGTGAGTTTCCTGAACGCTTCATGGCTACAGGAAGCCCCTGTCACACAGAGGTGAACGACGCTGTCCCCGAGCAAAGACACAGCTTGATAGAGAGAAAAGTTTGCTCTCTGGAGGCAGCAGACAATCCCTGTGCTTCCTGGGCTGTAACAGCAGAGAATCCCTTACAAGGAGCCTGGGTCCAAGCCTGCAGCCGGCCTGAACTTTGGTGTTATGTGAGAAGATCCTATCTCCATTTAAAGGCATTAATTTTAAGTTGCTTCAAAGCTTAATGATCTTCCCTTAAAGCAGCATCTGACTCCTAGCCCGGACATGCCTGGCCCCTCCTTCCAGCAGCTGGATCTCACAGCCCCCTGCTGTTAGGAAACCAGGAGGTGGAAAGCACCTAGCTTTTGCAGCGTAGCCCATCTCCTGATCATCATTCCCATAACTAAGCTGATGTTTCCCAACTAAGTATGCTTCCCAAGGTCGAGGTCACCTCCCCAAAACCTGTGAGCCCCTCCTCAAGCAGAGCTGGCACGCAGCAGCTCTGCACAGTACCTTGCTGTAGTACTGCAGGCGCGGGGTGGAGACCATCTCGCCCTCCTCAGGCTGGATCAGCCTGTCCAAGAACTCCTCTTTCCCCACCTCGGAGGCAGCTTGGCAGAAGCAGTCCAAAGCCTGGAAGCAGAGCAAAGAGCAGCTGCGTGTATGCCTTTGGGGACTGCCCCAGCCTGCTGTTCTGGAGAGGACAGCGCTGCCCATTCCAGCTTCAGCCTACGGGTCCTGCTGGCCCCAGGCTGCAACAAGAACTGCCCTGACAGCAGGTCCCACTGTCCCCCAGATCCCACTCCCTGCCCAGAGGCAGAGCTCAGGTTGATGTTCCTCGAGCTACACAGCAGAAACAAGGCCCTAGCTGCAAATACAGCCACAGTGCCTTACCTTGTGGCCCTCACCCATGACGAGGTAGCACCTGCCCATCATGAAGCAGCAGGAGCCCATGTTCACGTGGCACCATGGCTGCAGCAGGCGAATGTATTCCTACAGGAAAGGAAGAACAGAAGCTTTGGTCACCACCTTTGGCAGGTTCGTTTCCCAACCTGGTGCGCAGAGGCAGAGACTTTCCCTAGGGCTTACTTGAGATATCTCCAGTATCTGTAAGAAACACATCAAACAGCACCCAGCATCCCACAGAAACATGCAGAATGCCTGCTACCAACTTGCTGTAAGAGTAGGGCAGGAGAGGCAGTGCAGCCTGAGCATGGATTACAAGCTGCCAGGCACCAGGTAGAGGGCACCAAGCACACACCGCAGCTAAAAGCCACAGCACAGGGCAATACAACTCACCCTGGCCCTGCTTCGTCAATATAAAGACTGAAAAATGTCATAATCTATCAGGAGGGAGCTAGAAGACATGACAAAGGCTCAGTAGCTGGGAGAGCACTGGTTCTTCTTTACCCTCAGAGAAGCAGAGCAGTGCTAAGCCTGTTGGGATGTGGCAGGGAAAGGCACAGGGGAGCCAGGAGCTGGCAGCAAAGCCCAGGTTTCGCTGTCCCACCCCAATCTCTGCAAGCACAGCTCTGTGAAGGGTCATGTAATAACACATCCTCTGAGCCTGGATTCCCTGCTCAGATTAGCCACCTACAACAGATAAATGCCACCCCAGGCTTGCTCCACAGTGTGTCGCACAAGATAAGCGCCAAGGAGAGCTTAGGCCCCTGTTCCAGGGCAGCACTTTGGTCACTAGACCTTCTCCGTGCCCGCCTGGCACTCGCAGGGCGCTTCCTGCATCTCCACCTCTATGTGGGTCACCGCGTGCACGCTCACAGTCAAAGCTGCTGTCAGCTCTCCGAGGTCAGGGCACTTAATCCAAGTTGACGTGACTGGCTGGGATCAGCGAGCCTGACAGAAGGCAGCGAGGAGGAGAAGCGCCCGCTCCTGCAGAGTGCAAGTCTCTGCTATCTCCTCGAGGCAGGACACGAGCGAGGAGAAAGCAACGTGAGGAAATTCAAAGCGTGCTCACACCACACGTGCACATATGGCAGGGGCAGAGCGATGCTGCCTGAACCTCCCTGGCATTTCCTGGCTCAAAAGCGCTGCGGATTTGACATTCTTCTTAGCAGCACGATGAGCACAAGGGAAAGCAATTCAGCCCCCGGGTAGAGGGGACTGAGAGAATAAGAGTTCTGCTAAACACAGGAGAAAACGTCTCATTAACAGCAGCCTGCCTAGTCCTGAATGCCTCAAGGAGTGCTGTCAGTAGGGGAATGAGGAGCATCACACGGCACTGCAGACAAGAAATCACGCTCTGCAGCAGAGCACACGCAGCTGCAACCACCAAAACCCTACAGAACACAAGAGGGGACAGCACGAGAAATCATCCCTGAACCACAGCTGTGGAGACAGCCCAAGAAAAAAAAAGAATGCTAACGGGACATGGGAGAGCACGGTTGGCGACGGGAAGGCAGATGGATGTTTCTCACACTGCTTTCCACCAGCAAGGACGTTGAAGAAATGAGTGAGGCTTCCTGAGAATGCATTTCTGCTGCATCCTTCATCGGGCAGGCAGGGTGCTTGCCACAGAACCACAGCTGCTTGTGGGCAGCTAACAGCCAATGAGGTTAGGGGCTTGCTGTGACAGCCAAACAAGCTCCACACCACGACCTGCCCACGGCATCCTGCTCTCAAGGCTGTGCTCCTCCTTGAGCAGGGCACATCAGAAAAAGGCACTCACCTGCAGCTGGGTGTACTGGCAGCTCCCTATCAGGCACTCTGGGAAGAGGAACCCAGGATTGCTGGGCCATCTGAGTAGGAATTAAGGAACAGGTCCGGTCCGGAGAGCTGAGAGCATTGGGCTGAAACTCTGCAAGTGCTGCTCTTGTTCAGTTTGTAGGGGGAAAGGAGAGAAGATTAAGCCACTCTTTCTACAAATCATTATTCTGTAATAAGATTGATCCATATTAGAACAAAACTATTAGCACATGTAATCCACAACTGCCCAGATCTCGTTACCCTTCCAAATCTCCCAGCATCGCACCTTGCCAAGTAAACCTGCCAGACAGAGCTCAGGGGCTTAAAGTCAAAAACTCAAATCCTTCACCGCGTACCTCAATGGAATGGATTCCACGAAATCTTACAATACCCACAAATCCCATTCACGCTTACAACAGCCACTCGTTCAGGAGACTCGACTTGGAAATTTGGCTGCAGGAAGCTTTTGGAACGAGACGGCCAACACACGGGTCCCAGCTGCTCCCCTGGGACAGCCTCAGGACAGGGCCACGACACGTGGCCTCGGTGCAGTTTGGTTTGGTTCGGAACCAACCCCCCCCCCCCCCCCAATCTTGTTACAGCCCCCAAGAGAAAGCACAGCTCGCAGCCAAGGATACAGGAGGGGCAGAAAGTCAGCCACGATCGCGGTAATGAGATGGGGCCAGTTCAAACTTGTTTCCACCAACGAGGTGCTCGACTGTAGGAAGAGCCGGGAGACGATGTGCTTCCTGGCCACCTCCCGAAAGAAGAGCTCCACGATTGTCTGAGGGCTGGATACTGAAATAAAAGGGAAGGAAGCATGGAGAACAGGGCCCGCAGCCGACGTCCCAGGTTTCTACACCGAGCTACTATGCTGGGCCCATCAGCCCAAGTACCACAGGTTAAGCCAAGAGCAAAACAGCAAGGATGTTTGGTGCTCAGACTTGTGGGTACAGGATTTCTCTCAGCTTCTGGTTCAGAGGGAGCAGCAGGAGATCAAAGAGCCACGTGCTGCAGCGTTTATTAACTGCAGCTCAATGACAGCACAAATAAAGGGCTGTGCTCTCCCCCCCAGTTTGCAATCCATCCGTGGCTTTCCCCGGTGTTCTGCAGGGCAGGGCTGAGGGAGTGCTGATCTTGCTATCTGCCTCACTCCAAATGCCTCCCTCCTCATTCCAGTCCCCGAAGCGGCACGATCTCTCATTAGCTAACTGTTCTCAACGCCTCTTCCCGAGCTGCCACCTCCTTTCCATCTTCCCCACGTCTCACATATTTTTCCTGAGGCACAGTGGCCAAACAGGACTTTCCTCATGAGCAGGCCAAGCAATAACCCACAGCACTGGCGAGCACACAAAGGATGTTTTCAATTTCGCTTTCAGCCGCTGACATTTACGTCAAAGGCAACTGCTCCCAAACTGAGACACCGAAGGGGAGTTCGAAGGCCGAAGATTGCAGCCCGGTTCCAGAGAACACAAACCCTGCAGGGCTGTCAGCAAATGGAGACAACTCCTCCTAAACTCCCTGCAGCTCGCTGCCTCCTCACTTGTTTTTCGCAGCCTTGCAGCACCACACAAATTAGTCACAGGCTCTTGCAGCGCGTTCTCCTCCCTATCCTGCTCATCACCTCTCTCTGAAAACATTTCGAGGCACCTATTCCCTCTAATTAAGTTGCTTTTTGTTCTCCCCCGTTATGATTCTTCCCCGAAGCCGGTAGCTGAAAGCACAGTGACTTCGTCTGGGGTTTGTAGCAAGACGTAGAATGCGAGCAGGTTATCAGCTTCCCCACTTAAGCTACTGGCTGTGAGCAGCACTCACATCTGAATCACCTGAAATGCCAATTCTTGGAAGCACAAGCACATTTTGGGGAAGCGTCTTCCACATTCTCTCCCTTCCCTGAGCTGCTTGATAAGGGCCAGCGAGCAGGACAGGCCTAATATGGCTGGCCACGCTCACTCCAGTGTTGCAAGATACTTTGTTGTCTTCAGTGGACAGCATGGGCTGCTCAAACACGCAACCTGCTGGCTCTCTGCCTCAAGCATTTCCCTCAGGTGGCTGAAAAACCCAGTTTAAGAATTCTATTTAACAAGAAACAGAGAGCTGGCAAACTGTAAACATCTTACCTAGCTTGTGAGGTGTCAGAACAGTAGTGTCTGCTAACTCCAACACAGAGAGATGCTGCAGATTCGATTCCCTAGGGAAGAGAAAGCCGTGAGAGGAGAGACAACAGAACGCCTCCTGCTTTAATTGCACTCATTGTTCAACTCCCATCACTCCTACTGCTGAAAAAGGCAACAGTGCACAGAACAGCGAGACCTCACAGGGCAGAATGAGCACAAGGCAAGGAGTCAGCTCAAAACACAGCAGATAAAAACCACCCTAGCACAAACTAACTCCGAGAGCGATACTCCCACAGCAACCGCCGCCGTGTGCTGCTGGAAAGGGCATTTCAGGTCGATTTTGCAGCAGCCTCCAATCAAAGAGAGGAAGGGCAAGGCGGGGACTCACAGCGTGTCGATGGGGATGTCCGACGCCAGGCACTGGCTGGCCCACCTGATCAAGTAGTAGGAGAGCAGCAGAGGGGAGGTGCGGTGCAGCAGGTCCTGCTGAGACTGGAACAGCTGTCCCCCTCCCAGAACCATCTGCAAACAAAGCACAGGGGCTGAGAGGCTGAGCAGCAACCCGTGCCCCTCGGTGCCAAGGGGTGAGGTAAGGATTCTGGTGGCCCCAGATGCCGTGAGGAAAATTGGACAAGCGGAGTGACGTGTGGAGCAAGGTGCTTGGCACTGCTGCAATGAAACAGGGAGTGAGATCACAGCTTTGCTGCGGCCGCCTCCAGGGGCTGCATCCCTTCTGCTCCAGCAGCAGCTCCTGACCACGCCACGTGCCTGGCTCCAGAAAGGCACCTTGCAGCGTGCTTTAAATGCCACCAGGACAAGCTTATCCAGGAAGAAGGGGATTTCTTTTCACTGAAAGACTGCAGCAGCATCTCCGAGTAAATAACACCGGTCTAAACAAATGCTCCCTTGGCCCTGGGGGCTTGCTCCCCTCCAATGGCCAGCACCATCGCTCGCTCAGCCCCCCCAGCCAGCAGAATCAACCCTGCCTGGGTTACCCTATAAACACAGCTGCCATCGTGGCAGCTGCTGGCACTGGCTGGAACAGCCTCGCACGGAAAGCAAAACCACGGCCTCTGGGTAAATGCTGCTGCTGTGAGGCAGGAGAGCTGTGTGCTGCGTTGCTGGATAACAAGGCTGCGATTGTCAGCTGTGCCGCGCTGTGGGAGGGACGGGGACTGGATGGGAGAGCTGTGCGTGCTCAGGCAGCCCCGGTTTACATGGGGGGGCTGGAAACGGTGCCCTCCTCCCTCAGGGAGTTTTGCTTCCTGGATGCGCAACATGGAAACAGGGAATTTGCTTCGGATGACAAAAGACACAGGAGGAAAGAACAGGGCCCGCCCAAGCCTCAGGCTAGTTCAAACAGTCGCCAGCGTTTTGTGGGAAGAGACTCAGCTTTGCAGTCTGGCACCAGGCAAGCCAGATCCCAAAGTTGAAAGGGTGTGCTCGGGAGCTGGAAGGGCTGTACTCACGGGATCGCCCAGCCGCAGCAAGAGCTGCTGGAGGATCAGCAGGTCCCGACAGATCTGGAAACGGATCGTGGCAATCTTACACACCCCCCAGCACACCACGCTGACGGCCGTACTGCTGCCGTAGAGCTGGGTGAGGTTCATGCGCATATTGAGAGGGTGAGCTGAAAGAAAAATCAGGGAGATAAGGGGAGGAATCAGCCCGACAGGAACGCTGGCTGAGAGGCCGCTTGCCCATCCCCAAGCGCTGCTGTGGAGCTTTCACCTCTTTCCATGTCGGTGTCAGTCTCGTAGTCCATTTCCCGGATGAGCACTCCGATGGCATGGATTGGGTTTCTGATCTCCTGCAGTTTGCTGTGTATATCCTCCATCACATTTTCCCTGTTTAAAGAAGAAAAGGAAAGATGAGGTTGATACTGAAGTGGGCTCCCTCTTCACCCTTACCGATCCTCTCTGGAAGGGAAAGCATCCCATCAGCTTGGACGTTCTTGAAGGGAATCCTCTTCTGGCTCATAGTTTTATTACAGCGCCTGCAGGGACTGGGCTATTTATTCTGCTTCCCCAGGGCACTAGGAAATAGCAGTCAGATAGCTGGCATTCCACAGGGAGTGACTGGAGGAGGTCAGCGTGTAACCACACGGCTTGACCGTGGCTCTGACCTCTAATAAGTGTGCCTGCACAATCAGCTAATGAGAACTTGCTCTTCTTCCACCCTGCCTCGTCTCTGAATCGCATAGATTTCTGTTCAGGAGAGCCCAAAGCAACAGCAAAGGGATCCGGGGTGGAAATGCCTGCTAACGGGACCGACACCCATGCCCACCATCTCCCTTTGGCAGCACAGGGAGAGCCCACGCATCCCCAGTGAGAGAGGATTGCTCCGGGCAACCCTTGCTCAGTCATCCCTGCCTGCAGGGATGCCTCTCCTTACGTGTCATTAGCTATCAAGTCCTCCAGGATCTGCTCTGCAGCCTTTTCTGGAGGCTGGAGGCGGGAGCAAGCCATTTCCATAATGAAGGCTATTTCCATGGAAATTGATTCTCCGATCAGTCGAAGGCACTGGACAAGACAGACAACATCACGAGACATCTCCAAATCTGCAATGAAAGAATCTAACTGTATATTTACAAGGGATTTTGACAAGAAGGTGGGAGGACCGTTCAAAACCGATTAGTCCAGATCATCAGCAGCAAAGCACTAGCAGCAGATTGGTCTCAGTCCTGCGTGTCAAACTGACCCTGCCTTGCTAACGAGGCCAAATAAAAACTTGGAAGTTGACAAAGGAAAGATTTGGATTTTATTTGAAAAAAAGAATACAAAAAGCAGGCATTAAGCCATCAAATTCCCTCTAAAGAATTTTCTCCAGCTACAGGTTAAAGGAAACACTTAGCAAAGAGCAAAGAAACCCAAAGCAGAGGGTTCGTATAGCTGAGCTGCCAAGGAGCTGCCACTCCTGCTGCAGCAGTTCCCCATTTGCAGCCCTCTCTCTTGCAACCAAGAAGTTTTTCACATTCTTAGTAATGATCTGAAAATTGACCTAAGGGCCAAGGGCTTACAGAGTAAATCCCTGCTCCTCAACACAGTCCCTTGTGTATGTATTTGTTAAAGATCAAGGCGCTTTTGTCAAGAAGTCTGAACCAGAGCAGGCCATGTCAGCCTCTCCAAACCAGCCCAGGCCTCCAACTTCCCTTCCATCAAGAGCCAGAAATAGCTCAACCAAGAGCAGGACGATTAAAAATAACCCCCAAAAAAATCACCCAAGCACAAAAGCAGAACTTTACTAACATTTTCCACTGCTGCCTTCTTGTTCCATCACCAGCAAAGCATAGAGGGCACTGTGGTGACGATATTAATGACAAGTTTTGCTCTCTCTACTATTTACTTCCTGGAGACAAGCTGCCCAGACCCTCTCCGTAGCCTACATGAAAATATTCTACTACAAACTAAGCTAACAGTCTCAGATGCCAGAGTGCTTAGAGAACTGCAGGTTTCTTTCTCATCTTCTTTATTTCCCCCCCCCCCCCCAAGGAGTTTACTCTACCAGCACAGCACAGAGATTGGGGAGTTTTAAGAAACAGAATGGCTTGCAACGAGCAAGCAGGTCCTACAGCTCTTGGGGAGAACTGCAAAGCTAGGATGGAGCTAAAAGGGGGTCACACCAGGGCATCACCCCTAAGGCCCCTATGTACGGGGTCACCGGCTGGTACGATATGAAATTATGAAGTATTTCTGATAGAATTGCACCTGGTAGCTGTTAGAGACTGATTAAACAGAGCAGGGCACAGAACCACGAGCTTCTGAGCCCCAGACTGGGGCAGATGTCTGCTCCAATAATGGAAGAGCCCCGCGTCTCCTCACTTACCGTCGAAGATGGCAGCATCGTCCTCAGTCAGCAGATGCTCATTAGAGAGGAGATAGAGATGGTCCACCAAGGAGCAGGGCACCAGGAAGGACACGGAGCCCTAGAAGGGCAAGGTGAAAGCAATTCTTGGAGTTCCTTGAATCACTCCTCACTCAAAAGGGCACGGACCACTGCCACAGCACCCCGAGCACTGCCGCTCAGCCTCACCTTCTTCAGCAGGCACACCATGTTGGTGTAGGGGTTCAAGAGCAGGGCCAGGGGCCGCGAGAGCGCTTCCTGGTACTGAAGGCAGCAGGCACAGAACTTGGACCAGAACTCCACCTGCAGCTGCCAGAACTCCTCCGGGGAGCATTCGTATTCTGTCACGCTGCCCTGGAACTAGTGGGACCAAAACAGCTTCAGATGGGGATAGGAAGGGAACGGAAAACCAGCATCTGGACCGCTATTTTGTCCCTGCTGATCAGCATCACACCATTATGCAGCAAATGATTTATGAAGACCACTTGCAGTTCCCTTCCCTACCACCTTCCAGGCAAAATCGGTTGGTTGTTTGCTTTTCCCCCCCCCACAAGACTCAATAAAATAACAGGGGATGAAAAACACAGCTTATCTAACTCCTCTAGAGAGACAAAGCATAGAACACGGCTCAGGGTCACGCTGCATGTAACCACCTTCCCTGAGCCACCACAACACTACGTAAAAGGGACACAACAACACACCACAGGGAAAAAGAAATCCTACCTCGTTTTCCACGGCTAAGGTAACCTCTTTTTTTAACTCATCCCACGTCAGGTCCATGTGCCTCTCAGTTCCTTGAGAAAAGATCTGAAAAGCAACACAGCAAGCCTTCACTTTCAACCACCACAGCGAGGAAGAAGCTGAGCAGAGGCAGCACCAAATGCTCTCTCGCTAACCTGCAAAGCCTTCTGGATAGCTGCATTTGTGAAGCGGCCAGGCATGAAGAGGTACTCCAAGTAGGTTTCCTGGGAAGAGAACAAGATGGCAATTTACAGAAACAACCTGCACTGGGAGGACAACATTTGAAGTACTGCTGCTGCTACTAGCTCCTGTTCTCAAACTCACCCCCCTTGATCTGTATTTCCTTCCAGCTTCACTTTACACACACGCTCTGCTCCAGCCTCTCCTCCTCCCCACCCCCTGCAGCTGAACATGGCTCCCTACACACTCCAGACCTTGTTTGTTCACACAGCTTCTCTCAAGGCTTGCTCTGGACTGACTTGAAATTCTCCCCTTCCCTCAAGCTCAGGCTTTGTAACTAGGCTTAGTGCTTTAATGCTGCGATAAGAGCCTAAGGCTCATCTCCTTTAATTTGGAGTCATTCTAAGAAGTGTTACAAGATACATGGTACACTTTGACAGCCTTAACGTTTTCTTTCGGGGCAGAAAAGCTTCATTAGCTCTTGTTGCTTTGCTAGTCAGCTCACCCTGGGGTCCTGGTCATGTCGAACTGTCACCTCCTCTTCAGGCAGTGGCTGCATGAAGACCTGGTTCCACTGTCCCGCCACGTTTCTGGGACAATTAAATAAACCACAATCAGTTTTGCATTGCAACGCTCCCAGCAAAGCACTCCCAGGAGCTGTCACCTGAACCCAACCTGTCACTCGCACCAGCCCTCAGACTGACAGCCACCATGGCCCCTGAGGTTTGGTGACAGGGCTTTGACTGGTGACAAACAACAGACTGAGCCAGCAGAGCTTGGCAGCGCTATCCCCAACCCCGAGCTAACCTGAACGCTCAGCATTTTTTATCCACTATTTAACTCCCCTCCTGGTTACATGCCAAAAGGACTCCCTTGGCTTTACAGAAGTAAAGGCAACGCTTTCATGTCACTGCTCATCTCAAAACATGATCATCCTTGGAAAAGAGCAGCAGTTCTGCTTTGGAGGAACTGTTGGTGAAGTGCAGCCCTCCCTCACAGCAAGCCTGCTGCCTGGCTTCTTACATTTCTCACATTCCTGCAGCTGAGCTGTAGCATTATTATACAGCAGAACAAAAAAAAAATCCATGTGATCTGCACTGCAGGAAGACACAGCTGTGCACATGACACGAACACTGTGATAGCAAGAGGTGCTAGGTAAGAGCTCTCAATGAGCAGAGCAGCAGCCAGAGCTGCACTGACATTTCCCACCCCCACCAGTAACTCAGGGGAGAAACTCACTGCTCAAAGTTGATGTATTTCACGATGGTTTGGTTCTCTTCATTATGCCACAGTGCCCAGATCTCAGCTGAGGTTAAGGCAAAGTCAATGAGAGTCTCCTAGGAAGAAGGGCACAAATGGACTTGATCAGAAACACGAGCGCAGCAGAGACTTGTGCGGTTCAAAACAGCTAAATTCTCCCTCGTGCCACTGAACCACATTCTGGAGAGAATTCTTGACCAACAGCTAAATCCAGCAGGGAAGCACTCCCTTCTTACTTTGGAAAGGCCTGCCCTGGCACTCACCTGGGAGGAGAACAGCGAGGATACGTGGTCAAGGCTGTAGCGGTTGCTCTCGGTGCTCACCAGCTGGAAGACACAGAACTACCAACACATCCTGTAAGTCGTTTGCTAGAGAGGAACACTAACCCGAGTTTTGCAGGGAAGCTCACCTCTCCTTGCCACCACCCGCATGCCCCTGGTGTGGCAGCTGCCTGGCCAAGGGCCAGAGCGTGCCGAGTGCTGCCGGCTCAGCACAGAGCAGACCAAGCCAGCATTCTAGACTCCAGCCAGCCTTGTCGGCAGGACAGCCTGATCCCTGCCTGGACTTGAAGGGTTTCTAGCAGTCTTTTCAAAGACTGAACCAGAAAAACAGCAACGCTGCTGGTTCCTGCTAGCGACAACATGATACAGGCAAGCAGAGATGGAAGGGACTGGAATCGTCAGGCAAGCTACAGCCCACAAAGCTCTGCATGCTCTTACACGAGCGAGCACTGAAGGGACAGCAGAAGCCACAGCGTGCACTTCTACTCAGAGCTTGAATCCCCTGGAGAACTAAAAGGAGAGGCTGTGCAAGAGATGAGGCTGTCCTGTGCCTCCAGCCCGCTCCTGCTGAATGTATTATTGACCACACGACACGGGAGTTCTGCAGAAGCTAACATTTGGCAGCGCGCTGCGATGCGTCTGCACGTTCCCAGGAGCCCAGCATAAACACACTCTCAGTGCTTCCACGTTTATGGCTCCTTTCAGACCTTTCCCATGGCACATGCGTGCTACCAGAACAGAAGGTGAATGAGTGGAGCAGCACTTGGCTTAATCACACAGGAAACTCTCCTCCCAAGGCAAGGACACACATCCTACAGTGTCATCTCCTCAGAGTGCTGCTTTCTCTCTCCGTAAGGGCAGACAAGAAACTTGACGTTTTGCCTTACGCATACTCAGCTCCAAGGAGGAACGATGTATTTTGTGCACGGGCCAAGAAAGATGTGCTTATAGCAAGGCAGCCCTGCTGTTGCCTACCTGCCCTCGCTTGGGTGCATGCATGTACACGCCGAGGTAGAGCCCCAGGGACTGGGAGAAGGCCAGGCGCAGGCGGTGACCGGTGCCAGCTGCGAGCCGCAGGTCCCTGCTGACCGGCATGAACTCCAGGAGGTCTGCAACCATCAGGCACATCTGATCCTGCAGGAAACACGGGAAAAGCAGCGTGAGAAATCAACACGACTGCAAAGCCGCCTTCAGTTCTTCCCGAGGAGCAGCGTGGCCAAATCCTTCCCTCCAGGACGCCGGCAAAGCATCCACTGGAAGCATTCTAGTTGCAGTTTAGCTCCCCCGGCTCATCTGTGCTCACTCAACCAGCACACAAAGCTTCCCCTCCCTCCAGTAGCACACATGCATTCCAGCACAGCCGAGCCGTGAAAGCGCTTGTGCTGGTTGATTAGCTCTGGAGCAAATGGCACGCAGCAAACAGAAGCCTTCGTGAGCTTCTTGTTGACAAGGAGTCACGTTACGTTACCACACACGCAGCACAACACCCATTCTGAGCGCTGCCTCATCTGCTGGGGTGCTTCCGTTTGCTTTCCTGAGTTAGTTTGGAAATAAGCCAATGCCACCTGTTAAAACTACACCTGCATCCACACCTCACCTTGTAGGACCACATCCTAAGCTTGTGGTCCTGGCAGAGCGCAAAGAGAAAGGCATCGTGGTCCAGGCAGTGAACTGCGAGGCTGATGGGCACGTCCGATGGGCCACCGTCGCCTCTGAAAGCACACGTGTTATTGGAATGGGTTAAAAGGAAGCCAAGGTTGGCACACAACTCCAAGACAGTGGACTTCTATCATGATATTTTGCCCACAAACAGAGATGAAGGACTGAGGTGGGAGAAGGGACGCACCCAGCCCCAAGCAACGCACCCCTGGTGATCAAACTGACTCAGGGTGCTGTGGGCTTGCTCACGTTTCCCAGGAAGGGTTTAACAGGGATTTGGATTCGATCATGTGCTTAGAGAGCCGTAAGACTACAGACCCCAAACAAGCTGCCTCCGCCTGTGTCATCCACACATAACCTCTGCTGGTCAGGGAGAAGCCTGACATTTTGGAACAAGGACAAGAACATACAACTGTTGTAATCCTTAATCTGCCCTGGCTGCGAGCCACATCCTGGGCAAATCCTCGGAGGCCAATTACTCGACGTAACGCACTCACGGACACCGACGCACGGAATCAGCAGGACCCCATTAAGATGAGCTAATCCAGCCCTCGAGCCTCACTGCGACGGGGCCTGTGACCTAGTTCAACTTTTCAGACCACGTTTGCAGATGCTGATTCGCCCGTGTTGGACTTCAACTAGAAACACCGCCTCTTTCCGCGCGAGGGAATCACAGAACAAAACGAGCTGCACGTGTTTGTCCCCAGACACCAACCTGATGGCCGTTGGCATCCAGCCGGTGAGGAAGCGCTGCACCACCGAGCTCTGTTTCAATTCCACAACCGAAGCGACTCCTTGCAAAATAAAAGCAACAGAGGAAAAACACGCTGAGTGCTCGATGACTAAACATCTGCTGCAAGCAGAGAGGCTGACGGAAAGGAGATGCTGCGTGTGCAGCAAGGCTGTAAGATGTGCATGACAAATCCCAAACCCATCAAGGTCTGGAGCTGGAAGAGGGGATACCGTGCTGCACAGAAGCAGGTGCAAGGACGCAGCCTTACCAGGTACATCGTGAGGAGGCAGCTTAATAACAAAGATGCCTCCTGCTGCAGAGGGCAGAGCAAAAAGGGCCTCCCCCTCACTGCTCAGCCAGGCCGCCGAGGCCACTGAGTTGGATGCCAAGCCCGGCACGCTGGGAATCAGGTAGTAGCTGGATGGATCTCTGAAGTTGATTTTGCCAATGTCTGTAAATACAGACTGCATCTGGCTCTCCGTTATCAGATCCTGGAAGGGGGAAAGAGAACAAGCCTCAAGCACACACACAAGCCATGGAGGAAAGAACCCACCACCTACGGAGCAACACTGCCGTGTGATGAAAAGGGTTTTTCAGTAAGAACTCTCACCACGCCAGCCACTTTTGCAACCCATGACTGTTGCTCTCCAAGAGCAGATGTAGATTTTAAGATGTCCTTTTCCAACAGAGTTATCTCCCACCTCACATGCGGTGATGTCCCCAGAGGAGCAAGTGACCACAAGGATGGACCTTTTGCCCCTCACAAACCCCTCTTTGTCACTCACCCCGCGGTAGGCATAGGCTGGGTGCGGCAGCAGGACGCGGTGCACGCTCTGCACAGTGACCAGCAGCAGCACGAGATGGTTCTGCACCTCGCACAGGTGCACACCACCCGGCAGCAGCGGGCAGCCCTGGATGCGTAAGCGCACGGCATTGTTCAGCAGCTCGGTGTCCAGCGATTCCTCTACCAGCTCGAGGGTGTCCCCTGACGTTGTCCTGAGCGGAAAAAGGGAGGCGTGGGACACAGGGGACAACAAACTGGGGGCAAGCAGGGACCAAAAGGAGGGGCTGGGGGCAGGCAAAGCCATCCCTGTCCGCTCCAAAGTCCGTTCTGCTCTCAAGTCCATTCCTGTCATCTCTGCCCGCCCCAAACCCAC
>NC_034414.1:1802786-1804148 GCF_002078875.1 Numida meleagris | reverse complement strand
CCAATCCCGCCCCCATCCCCTCACGGCCCCGCCCGCACTCACCACCTCACGCAGCGGTTCCGCGTGGCCGCCCCCAGTTGCGCGCACTCCCGGTAACAGAACCCCCCGGCGCTGTCCCCGTAACGCCCGGCGGGGGCGGGGGCCGTGCCCGGCGGGCTGAAGGACACCTCACGGAGCCGCCGCGGCGGGGCGCGAGGAGCCGGGCCCAGCTCTATATAGCTGCGCTCCGCCAGCCCCGCCGCCATCTTGTCGGCACCTTCCCGCCCGCGCGGGGCAGCACGGGAAATGGCGGGCGGGGAGGAGGCGGCGCCCCCTGCCGGGCGGGCGGAGCGAGGGGGCGTTGTGGGCGGGGAGAGGCGGGAGTGGGCGTGGCCACGGGGTGAGGCCACGCCTCCCCTCTGGGCTCGCCCGCTGCTTCCTGCGGGCACGGCCGGGACGGGGCGGCGGCGGCGGAGCGTTGGGAGTGAGTGAGTGAGTGAGTGCGGGCGGGGGAGGGCTCTGTGGGGCGGCAGCCGTAGGGCGCTGTGGGGTCGGGGTGCGTGGGGCTGCGGGTGGCTGGATCTGGGGCTCCCTGTGGGGCTGCGTGACCGGTGGAGCTGGAGCTGAGGGTCTCCGTAGGGTGGGAGCCGGTGTTTTCTATGGGGTTGCGGCCTGTGGGTCCCGGGGTTCCCTGTGCCGTGGGCCCCTGTGGGGCTGGGGTCTGTGGGTCCCGGGGTTCCCAACACTGTGGGTGCCTATGGGTCTGGGGACAGAGGGTTCCTATGGGGTTAGGGTCCCGTGGGGTAGGAGCAAGGGATCCCTACGGCGTCTGGGGACTGTGGGTCCCAATGGGGCTGAGGGCTGCGGGTCCCGGCGTTCCCAGAGCCGTGGGTCCCCGTGGGGCCGGGGACCGTGGGTCCCTGCGGGGTGGGAGGCCACGGGTCCTGGGGGTCACCGTGGGGCGGGAAGCGGCGGGTCCCGGCTCTGCGGGTGCCCGGCGCCGTGGGGCAGGATCCTGGAGGGAGCGGGTGGGTTCGGGCCGGCCCGTCGGGACCCCAGCCCCACGGCGCGGCCCCAGCGCTGCTCCGCGGCCGCGGGGCCGCCGGAATCCTGGCAAAAAAAAAGCAGGGAAATGGTGAAGAGCCTGCCCTTATATGGCTCCGGCCGCCCTGCCCCGCGACGGGCTGCGGGCCTGGGAACGCCGAGCGGCCGTGCCCCGTTTTCCCACGCGGGATTTCCCCGCTGCCTCAGTTTCCCCATCCGTGAGGCGCTGGGGGGGGGGTAGGGGGGTGGGCGTGGAACCGGGCCCTGGGGGCACCCGGCTCGGTGAGAGGGCTGAGGTCGGGGCTAAATCCCCCGACGGAGGCTTTGGCAGCGCCGGGA
>NC_034414.1:1770236-1802451 GCF_002078875.1 Numida meleagris | reverse complement strand
TGGACGTGGCTGAAGGTCACTGTCCCCGCGGCGTCACCATTTCGGCCCTCTCAGCGCTCGGGGCTTGGGTTTTGGGTGGCGCCAGGGACGCTGGAGGACAACGGGCAGTGGGACGCGGGCACGGTGCCGTGACAGAGAGGAGCTGACCGCCAGCCGTCGGGTCAACCCCGCCGTGACCTTGCCCCCAGAGCCCGGGGATGCCGGTGCCCACCCTTGGCACGGGTCCGGATCCCGGCATGGAGGAGGAGGCGTCGGGCGACGGCAAGGAGCCCTGGTTGGGCAACAGCAACAACAACGCGGCGCCGGTGGGGTGGCCGTGCCGGCGTGGCGAGGAGCCCTCCTACCTACAGCGCGTGCTGCTGGAGATCGTCGAGTCGGAGCGCACCTACGCCCGTGACCTACGTGGCATCGTGGAGGTGAGCGAGCTGCCGGCTGGGCGCCGGGATGGGCGTCGTGTCACCAAGGCACGGTGCCACCCAGCGTCCCCGTGCCCGCAGGGCTACTTGGGGAAGATCATCGATGCCCGAGAGCCGCCTCTGCGGCCGGAGCAGGTCAGCGCGCTCTTTGGGAACATCGAAGACATCTATGAGCTCAGCAGGTGAGTGGCACCGCGGTGGCACCGACGTCTGGCGTGGGGATGCTCCGGCCACCCCCCGTGGTCACCTGCTGTTCTCTGCGCCCAGCAACCTGCTGCAGAGCCTGGAGGGCTGCGCCTGCGACCCAGTGGCCGTGGCTGTCTGCTTCGTGACGCGGGTAAGGGCACGGGGGGATGTGGAGGGATGCAAGGGGATGAGGACGCGGTGCCCGTCTCTCACCACATCCCCACTGCCCGCAGAGCCAAGAGTTCGACATCTACACGCAGTACTGCAACAACTACCCCAAGTGAGTGCGTGCCCTAGGTCAAACGGGGTTGGGTACCGTGGGGCTGGGCGCCGTGGGGCTGAGCCCCGCTCTGTGCCCCCCAGCTCGGTGACGACGTTGAGCGAGTGCATGAGGAACAAGCAGCAGGCGCGGTTTTTCCGTGAGTGCCAGGAGGAGATGCGGCACGTGCTGCCGCTGGGCGCCTACCTGCTGAAGCCGGTGCAGAGGATCCTCAAGTACCACCTGCTGCTCCAGGTGAGCACACATGGCACGGGCACCTGGTGTGCTGGGAGTTTGTGGCGTGGCGTGGGGCACAGCGCATCCCCGTGTAGCTGGCGTGGAATGGGCACCCTGCATGGTGGGAGCTCGTGGCGTGGCACAGGCATCTGGCACAGTGTGGGATGTGGCACGCTCATCGTGGCATGTCTCCATGGCACGATTTTGGCACGCTTTGATGACATGGGCACTTAGTGTGGCACATCTCCGCGGCACAACACGGGCACATTTTGATGGCTTGGGGCACATCTCCGTGGCACGTCTCCGTGACATGACCTTGGCACATGTCTGTGGCACAACATGGGCACATTTTGTTGGCCTGGGCACTTGGTGTGGCACATCTCCATGGCACGGTCTGGGCACATTTTGATGGCGCAGGCGCTTGGCATGGCACATCTCCGTGGCGCAACATGGGCGCATATCCCTGGCACTGGCAGTTGGCACAGTACATCTCCGTGACGCAGCATGGGCACCTTTTGGTGGCCTGGGCACTTGGTGCGGCACGTGTCCATGACACCAGGTGGGCACATTTCCATGGCATGCGTACCCACCACGTCCCTGCAGGAGATCGCTAAGCACTTTGAGCACAAGTCGGGCGACGACTACGAGGTGGTGGTGGAGGCCATCGACACCATGACCTGCGTGGCCTGGTACATCAACGACATGAAGCGCAAGCACGAGCACGCCATCCGGCAGCAGGAGATCCAGTCCTTGCTGCTGCAGTGGAAGGGCCCCGACCTCACCACCTACGGTGAGCTGGTACTGGAGGGCTCCTTCCGCGTGCAGCGCGCCCGCAGCGAGCGCGCCGTCTTCCTCTTCGACAAGCTGCTCCTCATCACCAAGCGCCGCGGGGACCACTACGTCTACAAGAACCACATCCCAGTGCGTGCCCGCAGCCGGCGTGGGGGGCCTGGGGGTGGGCGATGGGGTGCAAAGTTTGGGCACAGGCCCCCGGGTTGGGAACTGGGTCCAGGGGGTGGGCAGCGGGGGCACAGTGGTGGGTGTGAGGGTCTCAGCTGTGGGCACTGAGGTCCTGAGGCATGGAGATGAGTCTAAGGGGTGGGGCAGGGGTCCCAGAGGTGAGCAGTGGGGTCCAAGGGTGAGCGCAGGTTCTGGCAGTGGACATGGGGGACCTGGGGGGTGGGGGTAGGAGTCCAGGGGGTGGGAATGGGGTCCCATTGGGGTTATGCGGGTCTAGGAGATGGGCGTGGGGTTCCCAGGGATGACCACAGGTCCCAGGGTTGGGAAATGGAATCCAAGGAGGGGGTGTGGAGTGTCCAGGAGGTGGGCAGGGGCGCCCTGGTAGTGAGCAATGGGTTCCAAGGGATGGGTGCTGGGGGCATGGGGGTGGGTGCAGGGGTCCCAGGGTTTGGAACTGTGGTCTAGGGAGTGGGTTATGGGGTTTTAGAGGTTGGTAATGGGGTCCCAGGTGTGGAGACTGAGAGCACGGGGTTGGGTGTGGAGGTTCTGGGGTCGGGAACAGAGTTCCAAGGGGTGAGCAGTGGGGGCATGGGAGTGGATGTGGGGGTCTCGGAGTGGGCAGTGGGTTCCAAGGGGGGGGGGGGCACAGGGGTCCCATAGATGTGGGCAGTGAGGTCCCAGAGGTGGACACTGAGGTCCTGATGGTGGCACAGGGTGGGCAGTGGGAGGCACGGGGTGGGCAGTAGAGGCACAGGGAGAGTGTGGGGGTTCTGAGGGGGGGGTGGGCACAATACTGATGACACTTCCTCTACAGTGCGCCTCACTGATGCTGATTGAGAGCACGCGGGACTCGCTGTGCTTCAGCGTGGCCCACTACAAGCACATCAAGCAGCAGTACGCCCTGCAGGTAGGGAACATGGGGGGCGTGGGGTGGGGGGCGTGGGGACCCCGTCCCACCTATGCTGCCGCCGTCCCCCCCACCCCAGGCCAAGAGCGCGGAGGAGAAGCGGGTGTGGACGCACCACATCAAGCGGCTCATCCTGGAGAACCACCACGCCATCGTCCCGCAGAAGGTGAGGGCACCCATCCCCGTGTCACCCATCATTTATGGATTTGTGGTGGGGACATCCCACGGTGCCACCCTCTGCCTCTGGCTGACCCACGGCTTCTCCCTGTGCCAGGCCAAGGAGGCCATCCTGGAGATGGACCTGTTCTGTGAGTGCCCCCTCGTCCTCCATTGTTCCCTCGTCCCCTATTATCCCCCATCATCCTCCTTGTACCCACACCCCACCCCTTGTCCCCACTGTCTCCTTGTCCACCACTGTCCCCCTGTGCTCCCTACAGACCCCACATCCACACTGCCACCATTGTCTACTGTTATCTCCATGTCACCCACTGTCCCCACGTCCTTTATCATCCCCATGTCTCCCCACTGTCCCCACATCCCCCCTTATCCTCTTATTCCCCATGTTCCCCTGCCCCTCATTGCGCCCATTGCCCTCGTGTGCCCACTGTCCCCAATCATCCCCCACTGTCACCGTGTCACCTGCTGTCCCCTTGCCCCCCCACTGTCCTCGCATCCCCTCGTCACTCCGCTGTCCACGCAGACCCCCCACGCCTGCCCCGCTGCAGCCCTGAGCGCCTGCCTCGGAGCCACTCCTGCCAACCCCTAGAGCCACCACGCCATGGCCGGCGGCAATCTGGTGAGCGTCCCCACGTCCCCCTATCCCCCGTGGTGACAGCGCCGTGCTGACCTGTGTCCCCTCCCCCCCCCCCAAATACCCGCTGACCCAACAGAGCCCTTCCAGTGCCGCGACCGTGCCGAGACGCTGCCGGACCGGCTGCAGGGGCATGTGGGGCGCAGGCAGTCGGGTGCGGATGGGGATCAAGGGTGGGTGGGGGGACAGGGGGACGGTGCCACTGCAGCTCTGTGACACTACTGCGTGTCCCCACAGAGCCCGCCAAGCAGATCCTGCAGCAGCTGGGAGGGATGAAGGTAAGGCTGGGTGGTGGGGGTTGCCCCCCGGCATCTCTGCCCCCCCAAGTAGATGCTGAGCCCTTGTCCCCCCTCCAGCATGCAGGCAGTGAGGGGACCCTCCTGGATGCTGGGGAACCCCTGCAGCCCCCTAGGAGCTGGGCTGAGGGTGTCGTGGAGGAGGAGGAAGAGGAGGAGGAGGAGGAGGAAGAAGAGGAGGCTTTGCACAAGGACAGCAAGGAGGATGGGGACAGGGACAAGAATGGGGACGTGGCCGAGCAACCCCAGGAGGAGCAGGTACCCTCACCCTTAGCGTAGCCCACATCACTTATGGGGCACACCACAAGGGCTGTGACCCTCGTCCCCGCACCTTTGACCCTGTCTCCCCTTAACCTTTCTTCTCGCAGGGGACCTGCGAGCAGCACCACGAGGCCACTGCTATCCCCATGTCCCCTGTGTCCCCTCCTTGCCACGGGGAGCACAAGGAGATGGGGACCCCCGCTCCCCCCTCTCCATCGGGATCCCTCCCACCACCGGGGCTGCCTGATGAGGAGGAGCAGCACCCGGAGACAGGCACCGGGGATGACCCACGGGCTCTGAGCAGCGAGGAGGAGGAGGAGGAGGAAGAGGAGGAGGAAGAAGGCCGGGGGGGGGGCAGCATCCTGCCCCCTTCCGTGCTGGACCAGGCCAGCGTCATCGCCGAGCGCTTTGGCAGCAGCATGTCGCGCCGCGGCAGCGTGGTGCTGGACGGACGCAGCGGCAGCGCCCTCAGCCTGGATGGGGTGACCCCTCCGCAAGAAAACATGGGGTCCTGCAGCCCCCTGCCCTCCCCGGGCTCCCCCCAGGGCTGCCGGCGCCGCTCGCTGCTCTCCACCCAGGACCGGCTGCTGCTGCGCAAGATCCGCAGCTACTACGAGCACGCGGAGCACCAGGACGCCGGCTTCAGCATCCGGCGCCGCGAGAGCCTCTCCTACATCCCCAAAGGACTGGTGAGGAATTCGGTGTCCAGGATCAACAGCTGGCCTCCCCCGGAGCCGGGCAGCCCCAAAACACCCACGGAGCCGGCGAGCCCCAAAGTCCTCCTGGAGCCAGGGAGCCCCAAAAGCTCTTCGGAACCGGTGAGCCCCAAAACGTCACCGGAACCAGTGAGCCCCCAAGCGTCGCCGGTGCCGCCTGGAGGAGCATCACCCCCCGTGTGCCGAGAGAACGGGCTGCCCGAGCCCCCCCCGGAGCCTCTGCTCATCCTGGAGGAGGAGGAGGTGCCCCCCCCGGAGGTGCTGGATCTAGGGGCTCCCCCCAAGCGTCTCACCAGCAGGGTGTACCAGCTGGCACGCCAATACAGCCTGCGCATCAAGAGCCGATGCCGCGGCATTGCTGCGCCGGGGGACGATGCCACTCACACCCCAGCACCAGGTGGGACGCACTGGGGGACCGCAGGCGCTGTCCCGCTGCCGCCGTCCCGCTCTCACCCCGCTCCTTCCGCCCCAGGCGTACCAAAGCTGCCGGTGTCACCCAGGGATGGCATCGCCGTCTCAGCCCCACGCAGCCCACCCAGCCCCAGCGGCGCTGCCGAAGCCTTCTCCTGGCCAGACGTCCGGGAGCTGCGCGCCCGTTTCGGAGCCCCACGGCCCCCACCGGTGACACGCAGCCGCTCGGCGCCTGAGGGGCCGGAGCGTGGGGGGAGGCCGGCGGCCAAGGAGCAGCAGGGCGGGGGCCGCAGCCGCAGCGCCGAGGCGGGCACCGGGACCCCCAATCTGCTGCGCGGCGACGACCGCCGGCACGCCGCGGGGCTGTGGGTGACGGCGCAAGCACCCCTGGGCCCCGGGGGGCAGCGGGTGCTGGTGTTGGAGCGGTTGCCCCCCGCCGTCGCCGCCGAGCCCCCCGCCTACGTGCAGATCCGCTCGCCCACCACCCGGGAGAAGATCTGCCTGAAGGCGGTGGTGGAGCGCTGCAAGGCTTACCAGGCCTCTGAGGAGTACCGGCAGCGCTGTGCCCACGGGCAGGCCGAGGCCCCCGAGCCCCCCCGGCACGGCCTCGTCAGGGACCTGCGGCAGAAGTTTCAGACCCTCGACACTGCCAGCTAGGGGGGGGTGGCCGGGAGATGGGGCACCCCATGGACTGCTGGAAGAAGATGGGACATCCCGTGCACCGCCAGAAGACTGAAGACCCCTTGGACCACTAGGAGCTGGGATATCTGATGGACACCCCCCCCGCCCCAGCACACTCAGACCAAGGGGTACCCAGCTCACCTGGGGGAAGTTGCACCCCACCGACCCCATGGAGGGGCATCCAGTGGAACCCAGCTTGCCCAGGAGATGGAGCACCCCGTGGGCCACCAGGACCTGGGATGTTCCTTGACCACCAGGAGATAGGACAGCCCCCTGACCACCAGCAGCAGCGGGACTCCATGAACCTTTAGGTCCCCCAGGATAAGGGGGAACCTTATGGACCATCGGGAGAGGAATCACCCCACAGACCACGAAGAGATGAAAGAACCCATGGCCCCTCCCCATCCTGCTTCCCAGAACGGCCCCCACATTGCACAGCCCCGGGCCCACCTTGCTTTGACATCTTTATTACAAAAAAAAACCCAAACCGAACCCAAAATTCTCCCTGCCCGCGCGCTCCCCTCCCTCCCCCCCCAGAGACAAGTGGTGCCCCCAACCCGCAGCGAGGGGGCAAGCGTTTGGGGAGGTCGTGCTCTTCGTGCTCTTTGGTTGGTGCCCGTGGGGCTGAGGGCACGCTGGTGGGGGGGGGGCTTATGGCTTAGAAAAAGGGGTGGGGGGCCAGGATATGCCCACGTGGGGGTGGATGCACGTGCATGCATGCGGGGCCACGCGAGTGCAAACACACGCACGCAGGTGTGTTCCCCCCAGGGGTGTGTGTGTGTGAGCACACACGTGTGCGTATCTGTGCCTGCACCTCCGCTGAGGTGCGTGCATGCCCTGAAGCATGGAGATGTGTGTGTATATATATAAATATAAATATCTATAAATATATATATGTATATATATATATACACACGTGCGCACTCGCGTACGTGCCGGGCTGGCCCCCCTCCCTTCCCCCCCCCCCAACCCCCGCGTTATTTCTTCTTGGGGAAGAAGCTGAAGCGCTTCTCCTTGTCCCGCCGGGGCTCGGGGGGGGCATGGGGTGGGGGCAGGCTGCGCGCCTTGGCTGGCAGGCTCTGGCAGGAGGCGATGGCCGTGTGCAGCCCCTGCAGCCACGTCTGCATCTCCTCCTGGAGGGGCACGGGGCCGTTGGCACCCCCACGGCCCCACGGCTTGAGCCGGGAGCACCACGACACCCGGTGTCCCCCCGGGCACCACCAGCCACCGCCGTGTCCCGCTTGGGTACCCCTGCTCACCCCCATGGCCACCTTGTGTCCCACTGGGCATCTCTGCTCATCCCAATGTCCCCCTGGGCACCACTGGCTAACCTTGATTCCTTTGGGCGCCTGTAGCCACCCCAGTGTCCCACGGCCTACCTGTGCCACCATGCCCCACATCCCTCTGAGCACCCCTGGCCACCCCAATGCCCTCTGGCTACCACTGGCCAACCCAATATCCCCCTGGATATTACTAACCATCTTTTGGCCCCTTAAGCACCATTGGCAACCCGTGTCCCATGGCTGCCCTTATGTCCCCTTGGGCCTTACAGGTCACTTCCACGTACCCCTAGGCACCTTTGGCCACCCTCATGTCCCCTTAGGCACTGTTGCTCATGGCAAAGTCCCTCTGGCCACCCTCCAGCCCCCTGTGCACCACTGTGGAGATCCTTCTGCTTGCTTGGGCACCTCTGGCCACTTCAATGTCCTCTACCCACCACTCGCCCTGCTTTGTCCCCTTGGACACCTCCGGCTGCCCCCCACGTCCCCTAGGCACCACTGGCCCCTCTTTGTCCCCTTGGCCACCCCAACATCCTGTTAGCCACCCCACGTCCCCAGGGCACCCCTCACCTCGTCCTTGCCATGGAAGAGCCACTCGCTGCCGTTGCTGAGCCTGGGGGCAGAGCACAGCTGGTGG
Source organism: Numida meleagris (assembly GCF_002078875.1). Classification (NCBI taxonomy): domain Eukaryota; kingdom Metazoa; phylum Chordata; class Aves; order Galliformes; family Numididae; genus Numida; species Numida meleagris. The sequence goes on along the minus strand of NC_034414.1, from coordinate 1,794,393 downwards.
TGAGAGACCTGCCACCCTGTGGCACGCCGTGCCAATGCCATGCCATGCCACAACCATGCCAGTTGTGGCATGTACAGTTCCATAACCACGTTGTACTGTCCCATAACCACGCTGTATATTGCCGTAACCATGCAGTGCCATGCCATAACCACACTGTATCACGCCGAAACCACGCAGTGCCATGCCGTAACCGTGCTGTATCATGCCATAACCGCGTCGTACCATGCCGTAACCTTGCCGTGCCCTACCTGAGCGCAAAGACGTGCTTCTTCTTCTTGTAGCCAGCAGCCACCTGGCAGCGTGCGTTGCGCAGCCCCAGGGGCTCCTCACCCTGGCAGGGCACCCCCAGCGCCCGGCTCTTGGCATCCTTGAAGAAGGCAAGCTCCTCGCCCCGCAGCACGCAGTACCGCGTGCTCCACGACCTGTGGGCAGCTCCATCACAACTGGGCCACCTCCACGGCCATGGGCGGCCACTGCCCTGTGCCTACCTGTTGGACGCACGCTTGGTGGCCGCCTCCAGGTCGTGCTTGCGGCCCAGGTAGCCCTCCAGCTGAACGTGGGCAGGCTGGGCGGGCAACGTGGCCACCTCCTCCCGCGGTGCTATGGGCTCCTCCTCGGGCACCGTCAGCTGTTGCGAAGCAACAGCCACGTCACTGCCCGTCCCCATCGGCGTCACCTCCCAGAAAGCCACCTCCCACGGGGCCCTCCCCACTGGGGACACGTGGAACACAAGTACCAGTGTTGGGGATGGCCACCTCATGCCTGGTGACACGTGGGAGCTGGCAGCCCTTGGGAGACACCACGGCACGGGACCCCTGAATATGGTGCCAGCGCTTGGGGACAGTGGCACGCGGTGGATGGAATGCTCGGGGTGAGGCTTTGGGAAGAGGCATGGCTGGATCCGGAGCATGGCAATGCCATGGTCGTCATATCCTTCACATGGCGATGGTCTCAGCCCTTTGCTGGAGATGGCAGCAGTGAGCCATGTGGAGTGCCTGTGGTGTGTCCCAGCAAAGGGGACAGGAGAAAGGAGGCTGTCCCCATGTAACTGTGTCCCCAAGGAGGCAGGCAGAGAAAGATCATGTCCCCAAGCTTGCAGGAAGCAATCTCGTCCCAAAACGGGCAGACTCTCTTCCCAAGGAGCCAGAAGTTGCCCCCAAGCAGCAGAAGTCCCCCAGTGGGAACGTGGGGATCCCTGTCCCCAGGAAAGTGATCTTGTCCCCAAGGAGCCAGAAGATGTCCCCAGGCGGGCAGGAGAGGCAGAAGGGGTTATTGTCCCCAAGCAGGCAAAGCAACCAGAAAGCAAGTCCTGTCCCCAAGCAGGCAGCAAGGAGCAGAGAGAGTGGCAGCGAAGACAAGGTGGCAGCACACGGGGTGACAATGCCAGAGGGTGGCAGTGCCCTGTGGGGTGCTGATGCCTTTTGGAGTGATGATGTCCCACAGGGTGATGTCCCCATCGAGCGATGATGCCCTTTGGGGTGATGATGTTCCATAAGGTGATGGCGTCTTGCAGGGTGATGTCCCCACGGGGTGATGAAGCCCCTGGGGATGATGATGTTCCATAGGGTGATGTCTTCCAGGGTGACGTCCCCATGGGGTTACAGTGTTCCATAGGATGACATCCCCATGGAGCGACGATGGGGCACAGGGTGATGACATCTTGCAGGGTGACATCCCCAGAGGTTGGCGATGCCTCCAGGGGTTGATGATGCCCCACAGGGTGACATCCTCATGAGGTGACCACGCTCCAAGGACACAAGGGAGGGAGCTGACGCAGGCACATCCAACCAGCAGCACCATCACCACGTGCCCTTGTCCCCAAGAAGCCAGCTGTCCCTTCCATGCCAGGACAGAGCCAGCTTGGACAGCTGGGTGCCACACGGTGGTGGCCACACGGTGTCCCTGTGACTTGTGGGTTTCTCCCAGGAGATCTGCCTGCTCCAGGGTGTTTGGCTCTGTCTCTGCCCTGTGCACCCGTGGGTGTCAGCATCTGCCAACCACCCCGAGCCCCACCCTGGGCTCCAAGCCACGGGGATGCACTGTGGCAAAGGTGCTGCCCTTGCGCCTGCCCAATGATTTGGGGTCATTCAAAATTTATTCAATTCAATGCAAACAACAGCCAAAAGGGCTGGGGGTGTGGGTTGTGTCTGTTCCTGCTGCAGGATGGGAGGGAGAGAGTAAAGGACATGGGGATATCTGCAGGGAGGCGTCGAGGGGCAGCAGTTGGTGTGGTGGGGCCATAGGGTCCCTGGTGCTGGGGAAGGAGAAAGCTAAAAGGCAGAACTGACCGGCTCAGGTCCATCGACAGCAGGCGGAGAGGCTTCCTGAGGGACCACCCCCTTCCTCTTCTTCTCCTCCTCCTCCTCAGACCTGCAGCATGGAGATGGTGCTCAGCATCCCGAAGGATGGAGGTGGGAATAGAGGGAACCCCCAAAATCAGTGCAGCAGTGGGTTTGGGAGTCAGGGGCACGAATCCGGGGCTTTTGCATTTTCCTCCAAGAGATACAAGCCCCAGCAAGGAGCAAGGCTGTGGGTCAGCTGCTTTGCTTGCATCGAAAGGTGTATTGCTAAAAATCCCCCATCCCTCTGCTTTCAGGGAAGGTGCTGCCATTTGGGGACATGAGGACGACACCCCTTACCCTGCCTCCAGCTCTGCATCCAGATCCAGGTGATGCTCGGGAGCAGTGTCGTGTACCACGTCCTCCCCCCGCAGCGTCTGCCCGCCCATGAGCTCCAGCTGCCAGGGAAGGGGACACGGAAATCAGCGGGAAGCCAGCCCATGTCCCCTTGCCACCCAGAGGGCCACCACCTCACCGTCGTCAGCTTCCTCAGGGCAGCGATGCGCTCCTCCCACGTGGCTGTGGACTTCTCGAAGGCTTCGTGCCGCTTGAGCAGCTTCTCCACCGCGTCCACCGTCTGCCCGTAGTCGCTGCTGGCCAGGTAGGGCTCCTGAGCTATCAGCCATGACTCGGCCACCGAGGCATCCCGGGAGAACTGGCACACCTCCAGCACTGCGGGAAAGGGGTGGTGCTCAGCACCCCAGCAGGGGGACCCCAAAAATCCCACGGCCCACCCGAACGCCATCGCCACACTCACGCAGCCGCAGCCGTTCCCAGTGCTGCTGCCACATCTCCCTCATCGCCTTCCACTTGTCCTTCAGCTCCATCAGCTTGGCCTCGATCTGCAAGGGGTGGCCGTCGTGAGGAGGTCCGTTCCCACTGTCTCCCCACCCCCAAGGGGCTGTCCCCACCTCAGGTGACTCCCGGTGTTTGCACTGCAGCAGCTTCTTGCCTAGTTCAATGCAGTTAGCAAAGCTCTCGGCGCGGGCGTCTATCTCGGCGCGGATGCCTTGGTGGTACTTCATGAGCAGCTCCACTGAGGAAACGTCCCTGGGAGAAGAGATTGGGGACGGAGTTGTTGATGATATGGAGGTGTTGGGGGGATGGAGGTGTAGGGGAACAGAGATTATGTGGGTCAAAGATGTGAGGGGATGGAGAAGAGGAGCAGAGATGTTGGGGATGGAGACATAGGAGGTTGGAGTTGGTTGGCTGAAGACAGTGGGGATGGAGATGGTGGGGGACGGAGATGTCGAGAGATGGAGATGAGGGGTAGAGATGCTTGGGGCTGGAGATGCTGTGGATGGAGACGTCAGAGGACAGATATGTAGGGGGAATAGATTTGGGGGACGGAGACAAAGGGTGGAGATGTCGAAAATGGCGGTGCTGAGAGTTGGAGGTGTTGGGGCGATGGAGATGTCGAAGCTGTGCCACACTGGTGAGCAGGGAAGTGGGACGGCCACCCATCTGCTCCTACCTGGGTTTCTCCTGGGTCTGGATCTGCCGTGTGATGCTCTCCATCCAGGAGAGCAGGTCACGTGCCATACTGAAGAAGCGGAACTTGTTGGCTGTGTCCACCATCTGCGCCCGGCGTCCGCTGCACGCCTTCAGCAGCGCCTGCAGTGCCTGTGCCACCTCCTGCTCCTGCTGCTGGATGCTGACTGCTTTCTCCCCGGCATAGGCAGTTTGCAGGCGTGCCGCCACCTCTTGAAACTGCTGCACCTGCTTCGCCAGCAGGAGGAGGTTGCACTTGAAGGCGCTGTGCATGCGGTGGAAAGCTTTCAACGAACCCGAGTCACTGCCCAGGTCCTGGGGCAGCTCCTGGTGGCGGGCAGCAATGAGGGCCAGCAGCTCGGAGCCATCATAGAAGTACTTGTGCAGATCGTAGGAGGCGGCCAGCAATTGCACACGTGTGTCAATCAGCTCCAGGAGGTCAGCCCAGCTCTCGTTCAGTCCGTCCTTCCACTCAGCCATGGTGGCGGCCTCGGCGTGCCCCGCATCGATGAGGTTCTCGATGGTCAGGTTGACTTGGTCCACGCGTTCCTGCCCTACGCTGCCTGTTTCCCGTGCAAACTCCCGAAACCTCTCCCTCAGCAGCTGAGGTGGGGAAGAAAAGATGAGTTCACCACCCAAAAATGCCCCACTGTTATCATCTCCATCACCATCATCACCATTGTTCCTGTCTCCAATACTACCATCACCACCATCCCCACCACCTCCATCTCCACCACCTCCTCCAGTCTCCAGCTCCTTGTCCAACTCCATCCCCACCACCATCTCTATATCTCCAGCTCCAACTCCATGTTCAACTCCATCTCCATCACCGTCTCCACTACCACCACTATCTTCATCACCATCTCCTCCACCACAACCACCATCACTATCTCCACCCCCATCACCACCACCACCAAGCGCATGCCAGTGGGCTCACCGTGACGTGGTCCAGGTCCTGCCCCAGCTCCTGGGAGGAGGCTGCCACGTCACGCTCAGCAATCCACTGCTCCAGGTCCTCCACCTCACGCTTCAGCTGGAAGAGGCAGCGCATGTTCTCCAGGCGCCGCCGGCGCTCCTCGGCCGCCTCCTTCAGCCCCGCGTAATACTTGTCCACCTGGCCCTGCAGCCGGATGATCTGCTCCCTGCGTGGCCCCAGGCACACAGACATCTCAGATTGCACCCGAACCCGCCGGTCTTGCCACGTCTCGGGGCTTTTTTGAGGCGGACCCCCCATAGATGGGCTCCCCACATCCCTCCACCACCGCCATTCAGGGCAGTGGATGTCACCAAAGTGCCATCTCACCCAGGCACTGCAGCCATGGGGCTGTTCCCAGGATGGGGACATGCATGGTTACACCTACCCCTCAGGGTGGCCAGCAGAGAGAAGCTGCTGAGCCCTCCCCGCCAGCTCCTTGATGGTTTGCCCATAGTCCTCGATGGAGCGCTGCTGCCTCACGAGTCTCTTCAGCATCACCAAACCACTTTCCTCGTCCTGCAGCAGGGAGGGCACCACGAAAAGGCAACATATGGCATCGCCACGAGATGGGGACCGAGGTTCAACCCCGGTGCCCACCCTGTGGGGTTGTCCCGCCTCCCTCCAGCGCAGCAGGGAGCAATGGTGAGCTCAGCGTGGCATGGCGTGGTATGCCACGGATGGCACAGAATAGTGTATAATGGCATAGAATGAGATGTAATGGCATGGAATGACACATAACAGCATGTGATATGGTAGTGTGTATTGGGATGGGATGGCACAACATGGCATGTGTTAGTGTGTAAAGGCACATAACAGCACGGGGAAGGATAGTGTACAATTGCATGGTATAGGATGCCATGGCATGGCACGAGATGGCATATCATGGCACTGGATGCCACAACATGGCAAAGCATGGCATGGGATGACTTTTGATGGCACAAGATGACCTGAAATAACATGGTGATGGTGTGGCGTGGGATGATGTGCAATGGCACGGCATAGTGTGCCACATAATGGCAGTGCATGGGACAGCATGGATAGCACGCAGTAGCACAGCATGATATTCCGTAAGACGGCGAGTAATGAATGGCACAGCATGGCATGGCATGACAGTAGAGTCATCTCATGGTATGGGATAGTGTGTGTAATGGCATGGTGTGGGATGGTATGGCATGGTGTGGACGGTATGGCATGGCATGGAATGGCATGTATTGACATGGGATGGAAGGATGGCACACAATGATACATGCCATGAGATGTTGTGTCCTGGCATACCATAGAATGATATGGCATGGGATGGGGCATAACAACACAGGATGACACACAGGACATGGCATGGCACAGAGACCCCAAGAGACACGTGCAAACAACGCAGAGTCACCCTCACCTTCGGCTTCTCCTCATCTCCCATGAAGAGCTCCTGCTCGCTGACCCACGCCTCGGCCTCGCCAGCATCCAGGTAGTACTGCTGGGCCTCGCTGGCCTCATGCAGCCTCCGCTGCCGTGCGGCCGCTTCTTCCCTCAGCGCCTCCCATTGTGCCCGCAGCTCCCGTGCCCTCTCCGCCAGCTCCGGGCAGGGTCCCTCGGCAGCTGCCTCACCGCGCTCCAGCACCTCGGTCAGGCGTGGGGCATGGCCCTGCAGCTCCTTCTGTAGGGTCTGCAGTGGGATGGGAGGCTTAGGAGCGGTACCCCTGGGTAGGGTAGTGGCTGCCATGGTGGCATAGACTCACCTCATTCCTCTTGGCCAGGCGCTGCACGCTCTGGAGGTCAGTGCCGTGCTCTGTAGACCTGGCCCACGGCATCCTCTCCTGCACCCATAACTGAGGACGAAAGCACCTGCTCAGCACGCTGCATCCCTAGCCCTGCAGCCCCAGCCCCGCAGCCCCCGCCGCCACCGTGGTGCTCACCATCTCGTCCTCCAGATCCCTCCCCAGCTGGTACATCGCCTTGGAGGTTTCCAGCTCCTTCCTCCTCTTCCCCAGTGGTTCCAGCAGGTCAAGGAATCGCTGCTGGAGCCTCTCCTCCTGCCCGTCGGGCTCTGGTGCGACCCCAGCAAGCGGTGCTGCCAGCTCCGCCAGCTCCTCCTGTCGCGCCGCCACCTGCTCCTCCAGCCGCTGGGAGGGGAATGCCATCAGGTCCCATGTCTGAGGTCATTCCTCATGCCAGAACACCCCATCCCCATGCCACGCACCGTCAGCTTCTTGAGCTGTAGGTTGGCCCCGGTGAGGTCCTTGGCGCGCTCCATGGTGCGCAGCTCGCCCTCTGCCTGCTCCAGCCACCGGTCCAGGTCACTGTAGCTCTGGGCGTACAGCTCAGTGCGGTTGGCCTCAAAGAGCTGCTGGCCCTTCTCCTTGGCGGCATCGTGCAGCCCATTCCACAGCGCCTGCAGCTCGTCCAGCCGCCGGCCCACCACTGCACCGTACTGCGGTTTGCAGCTCGCCAGCTCCATGCCCTCCTATGGGCACAGTGGTGACCTCAGTGAGCACCACATCCCCAAGCCGTGCACGTGGCCATCTCACCTCACCGGGACTCACCGCTTTGATCTTCTCCAGCCACGCCTCGTTGGCCGCCAGCTCTGCCATAAAGGCCTGGTGCTTCTGCCACTTGCCATGCAGACCACGTGCATCCCCGTAGGATGCATCCTGCGCTGTCAGCATCTTCTCATCCACCCACGCAGCGAGCTACAGCCAGGGTGAGTGTGTCACAGCTTGGCCATGGGCACCCCGCTGTGCCACCAACCGCGCCGCTCACTCACCTCCCGGCAGCTCTGCAGGAAGCTCTGCAGCTTGTGGTTGTCCTGCAGCAAGCCCGCCGCCTCCTGCGCCTTGGCCACATTCGCCTGGTGCCTGGCATGGGGACACGAGAACAGACATCACCTCACTGCCACACCACGGCGCTGCCCATTGGCCCCTTGCCCCCTCACCGCTCCTGCAGGGCCTGGTTCTTCTCGCTGATCTTCTCAGAGAAGATGTTGCCCTCTGCCACGAGCTTGGAGCCAGTGGTCACCACGCTAGGGACTTTCTCACTGCTGCTCTCCATGGCGGCATGGAAGTCCTCGAAGCGGCGCAGAGCAGCCGTGGAACCCTCCAGCGTTGGGGGTAGCTCCAGGTGGGCCAGTGTGTACTCCTAGGGGGCACAGGGGGCTCAGCATCCTATCGGGGTGCCATCAACCCTCCCCTCTCAGGGGGACAGGCACTGTGCCCACTGGGGCACTCCACTGCACGGACCCAACTCCAAGAGCACGGACCCAATCTCAAGAGCATAGTACAACCACACCTTGGATGTTTTCCACCACATGGACCCAACCCCAAATGCACAGCACAACCGTGCCCTGGGTGCTCTCTGCTGCATGGATCCAACCCCAGGAGCATGAACCCAGCCACAAGAGTCTATGACACAACTGTGCCCTGGGTGCTCTCCACCATATGGACTCAACACCAAAACCATGGACCCGACCACAAGTGCATGGCATGACTGTGCCTTGGGTGCTCTCCACTGCATGGATCCAACCCCAAGAGCATGGCACAACCGTGCCCTGGGTGCTCTACCATTGCACAGACTCAACCTTCAGTGCATGGCACGACCATGCCCTGGGTGCTCTCTACCACATGCCCCCACGTCCCTCACCCACCTGGTTGGTGAGGAGAATCTCAGCCTGCTTGGCGTCGCGCAGGAACTCCTGGAAGCCCAAACACTGGGCAAGGAAGCGCTGCCGGGCATCCCACATCTTGTGCAGGGCTCCCCAGCCCGCCTCCACACCCCGCAGCCGCTCCCGCAGCTGCTCGTACTCGGGGTCCTCCTGGCTGCTTGTCAACCTCTCACCCGCCTCCAGCAGCGCTGCGAAGGCGGCCGCATGCCCCTCAGCATCCTCATGGGCGGCCGCGTGCTTCCGCAGCAGCTCTTCTGCCTCACCCACGGAAGCCGGCACCTCGTCGGTGGCCGCCACGGCTTTCTGTGCCCCGAAGAGCCACGCTTGGAAGTCATCCAGGTCCTGCAGGAAGCTCTGCAGCTGCCCCACTTCTCCCAGTGCAGCCGCTCGGTCCCTCAGGGCGCCTTGCAGCCCGTCCATGGCGTCCTGTGCCCCCGCCAGCCGCCCTGCCATGTCCTCGGCCAACTCGGGGCGCTCCTGGGCCAGGAGGGCAGCTTGCGGACGCAGGGCTTCCAGGCGGCTCTCAGCAGCCGCCAGCTCACGTTCGATGCCGTACAGCTTGCGCTGGGTGGCCAGGACGCCAGCCAGGTCACGGCCGAGCTCCCGCGTGGACTCCACCACCCGCGTCTTGCTCAGTAGCCAGGCGCGCGTCTCCTCACACTCCAGTTGGAAGTTGAGCAGGTTGAGCGCCGAGCCCACCGCCGCACGCCACTGGGACACCAGCTCCCGAAAACGGTCCCACCTGCATGGCCAAGGGGGGTCAAGGTGGGGGGCATGGTGGGGTGAGGTGCCCTTGCTGCTCCGGGACCTACCGCTCATTGAGCTGCTGCTGGCACTGCCGGACCTGTGGGCTGCGCGGGTGGCCGCTCTCCAGGAGACCGTCAGCTGAGCGGTTGACAGCGTTGATTTGGGGAGCCACGTCAGCCATCTTCTGCTCCAGCCCATCCAGCCTGCGGGAAGTCAGGCTGAGAACGGGCTGCATCTCGTGACACTGGGCTGAGAACTGGCCAGAGCTCACTGCATGGGGCTGAGAACTGGCTGGAGACTGTGATGCTGTGCTGAGGACTGGTCAAAGCTTGTGACAACAGGGTATGAATTGACCAAATCTCACGGCACCAGGCTGAGAATGGGATAGACCTCGTGACATTAGGCTAAGAATTATCCAGACATTAGGCTAAGAACTATCTAGAATGCATGGAATCAGGCTGAGAATTGGCCAGATCTCATGGCACCGGGCTGAGAGTGGGCTAGATCTTGCGGCATTGTTATGACAACTTGCCACATCTATTAACACTGGCCTAAGAACTGGCCAGAACTCGTGGCAGTAGGCTGAGAACCATCCAGAGCTCATAGAACTGGGCTGAGAAGTGGCTGTATTTCATGACGTTGGGCCGAGTACCAGCAAGAACTCATGGCACCAGGCTGAGAACTGGCCAGAGCTCATGACACGAGGCTGAGAAGGGTCCCCAGCTCACGACAGCAGGTGGCAGCACATCCCTACCTGTGCTTCACCACGTCCAGGTCCTCCAGCGTGTTGGGCACCTCCAGCTTCTCCAGCCATCGCTCTTTGGCGCTCATCCAGAGCTGGCACGCTTCGCTCTCTCCGAAAACAGTGTAGAGGTCGAGGGCATCCCGCAACCGCCGGCCACGCACCTCGGCCAGCGTGCTCACCTCGTGGTGCAGCTCCCGCAGCGCCGCCAGCCGGCTCTGTGCCTCGGGGCCAGCCCGCAGCTCTGGTGGGAAGCCCTCTGCTTGGAGGCCCAAGCGCTCCAGGAGCTGCTGGGCAGCCGCCAGCTCATCCAGCAGCTCCTGGTGCTCCCGCAGCAGGGCCCGTGTGTGGACTTCGTCATGACCCAGCTCCTCGCTGGCCGCTCGCTGCCGAGCCTCCGCCAGAACCTCTGCCAGCTCTTCAGCTTCCGCCTGGAACTGGAAGAAGCCCTCGGCCTCCCGCAGCCCACGGCGGCGGAAGGCCACCAGCTCCTGCAGCTGGTCCCACAGTACCCGCACGGCGGCTGCCCGGTCCCGCAGCCGCCCGGCCTCACGCCCTGCCGCCGCCAGCTGCTCAGCCATCACTAGTGCCTGTTCCAGCCGGGCTCCCCGTGCCTCCAGCTCTGCCTCCAGTGCAGTGTGACGGCGTCGCAGCAGCAGCACACCCGCCAGGTCTTTCCCGTAGTCCAGTGCTGAGTAGATCTGTTCCTGTTCCTTGATCCAGCTCTCTGTCTCGTCCAGCTCCCGCAAACACTGCCACACTGCCCGGGACTGCTCCAGCAGGGCTTTGCGCCTTGCCACCAGCACCTGCAGCTCCCGCCGGCACATCTCCAGGTGGTTCACGCGGTCTCGGATCACTCTGGGGTCGCAGGGGCGGTAGCCTGGCCAGGGAGCAGCAGGGGCATGCGTCAGTGGGGCTCCCAGGGTGTGCTGCGGTTTCCCGGTTCACTCAGCCCTGGAGACACTTATGCACGCACCTCTGGAGCAACTCTACCTTTGGAGGACCCAACTACTGGAACACCCAACCACTGAAGAACCTTGGAGCACCCAAACACTGGAGTACCCCCTCTTGGAGAACCCAACCCTTTGACTGCTCAACCATTGGAGTGCCCAACCCATCAGTAGAGACACTTCGAGCACTCATCCCTGGAGCAACCCTACCTTTGGAGGACCCAATCATTGGAGCACCCACCCTTGGAGAATCCAACACTGGTGCAGCCAACCCTTGGAGTGCCCAGCCACTGGAGACACTTGGAGCAACCACCCCCAGAGCAACCCTGCTTTTGGAACACCCAACCCCGCAGCACCCCGCCTTGGAAAATCCAACACTTAGAGTACCCAACCGCTGGAGACCCTTGGAGCACCCAACCACTGGAGCACCCAATCCTTGGAAACCCTTAGGGAACCCAATCCTGATGCACCCAACCCACAGAGTGCCCAACCCTTGGAGCACCCCCAACACCCCTTAGAGCACACCTACCCTCAGCGTCGGCAAATCGGAGGGCAGCAGCGCTGACGGCCCGCACCTTCTCTGCCTGCAGGGCCATGTCACCCTCCAGCAGCCGGTGGGTCTCCAGCAGCTCCTCTACTTCAAGGAGGTGCTTCCCAGATTCGGATGAGGCCAGTTGCACCTGTGAGAAACTTGGAGGTCACCTGCAGGCTACGAGCAGGTGGTGAGCACTCCAGCACCAGCATTAACTGTGTGATGCATGCACCCAAGGATGGATGCATCTCCTGCATCCATCACTTCCTGGCATAACACGGGGCTGGTAGCTGCATGCTCCAAGCACCACATCTTTCTCCAGCACCCAAACACCCTGTAACCACCTCTGACTGCCCAGGAAGCCCCACCGATCCCCTGTGCGGTGGGACCAAGGCACCACGCTGACTCCAAACCTCTTGCACCCATCCACCTGCAGCTCACCTTGACCTCATCCATCCAGTTGATGCTGTGCAGCATCTCCTGGAAGAGGTGCTGCAGGGTGAGGTTCATCTCAAGGCGCTGGCGCCGGTTGTGCAGCAGCTCCTGGAGCTGCTCCCAGAGCCGCAGGATGTTGTCCTTGCGCGCCTTGATGCGTTTGATGTCGTGGTAGCCCTCCCTCTCCAGCTCCTTCGCCACTGCGTCAATGGCCTGCACCCGCTCCTTGTAGGCAGCCGTGTCCGTCTCGATGGCCTCGTGTTTCTTCTTGGCCGCCTCCACGGCTGTCAGGTCGTGGCCAAAGTTCTCCTGCTGGGAGCAAAGCCAGCAGTGAGGCAACGTTGGGGTGCCCCAGCGCCCGCAGCGGTGCCCGCCGGCCCCACCTGTGCCACCAGGCGTTGGTTCTCACTCAGCCAGGTCTCCCGCATGGCTGCTTTGCGGTCAAAGCGCCGCGCCAGCTGCTCCAGCTTCTCCTGCCGGATGAGCTCATTGCGCAGAGCCAACTCCCGCTCATGCTCTGCTTTCTCCAGCTGCTCCCATGCCTGGGAAAAGGCAGAGTTGGGTGGTGGGACACACGTTCTGTGTCCCACTGACCATGCCTTGCTCTGCTGGTGAGCCCCAGTGCGCTTCAAGGGTGGGGGAAATATCAATGGGGAAACCCAATCTGCCCCTAGATGGACCCACACTGGGCCAAAATGAACCTAATCCAACCGAAGATGGACCCAGTTCACCTAAGGATGAAGCCCGAATGCTCCAATACCTGAACTGCCCCAAGATGGATCCAACCTGCCCTAAGACAGACCCGACCCAACCCAACCCAAGATGTACCAAACACGGCTTAGGATGAAGCCCTAATGCCCCAAGAGCTGAACTGCCTCAAGGTAGACCCAACTCATGATGGACTCAGCCTGCCCCAGGATGAAACCCAAATGCCCTACATTTTTAACTGCTCCAAGATGAACCCAACCTGCCACAAGATGGGCCCAGACTGCTTCAAGATGAAGCCCAAATTCTCCAGGACCTGGACAACTCCAATATGGATCCAAACTACCCCAAGGTGGACCCAAAATGCCCCAGGACCTGAACTGCTCCAGGATGGACCCAACTTGACCCAGGAGCACAAACACCCAGGGTGGACACAACCTGCGCCAAGGTGGACCTCACCTGGCCCAAGAGCCTAAATGCCACAGGATGGACTGAAAGTGCCCTAGGATGGACCCAATATGCTCCAAGACCAAGTCCAAATGCCCCAACACCTGAACTGCTCCAACACGGACCCAATCTGCCCCAAGATCTGAAATGCTCTCAGATGGACCCAAACTGCCTCAAGTCCACAAATGCCCAGGATGGACCCAACCTACCCCAAGGTGGACCCAACCTGACTCAAGGGCCTAAATTACCCCACGGCAGACCCAAAATAACCCAGGATGGACCCAATACACCGTGCGACTCCATACCCGGTTGATATCACAGACCAGACGCCCCTCTTGTGGTGTGTAGACGCGCTGGTTGTTGGCTCGCATCCGCGACTGGATGGTGAAGAGCAGCACCTCCAGGTTGCCCTTCTCCTGAAACCTGACCAGGCGAGAGTTCAGCCTGTGGCACCCATAGGTGCTCTCCATGGGTGGGAGGTCTGGGGAGAAATGCTTACTTGGGGGGCTTCTCCACTGTGCGGTAGGTGCTGAAGGCTTGCAGCTGGTGCTGCACACCTGCCAGCGAGTTGGCGAAGCTGCGGCTGTTGAGGGAGATGATGGTCTGCTCGATCCAGGTGAGCAGGTTGGAGGCCAGCCCCCCGTAGCCCTCAATCATCCTCTTGGTCTCCTTGGCATGCTCAATGACCTGTGGCGCGGCCAGTGGTGAGCATGGGGCACTCACCGGTGCCGTGCAATGCCATCCCAACTCATCATCCTTACCTTGCCCAGCCGCCTGCCCTTCACCTCCAGTTTCTTCATCTCGGAGAAGTAGTGGTAGAAAGCCACCACGTAGGTGATGATGGACTTCTCATCGGGGTTCTCTGTGAACACATCTGTGCAGTGGCAGAGAGGTGTCAGCCCTAACCAGCACCATGGGGTGCCATCATCTCATGGCGTTGATGGGTCCCCACATTCACATCCCACCCAGAGCCACCTCCAGGGTTGTTCCGCCTCTATCTCTCTATGGGTATGTCCCGAGGGGGGAAAATGAGGCGGGGGGCTCACCTTCGGGGTCGAGGAGCGGGGTGATGCCCAGGTGCCGCTCGGCCATGCTGAATGCATGCTCCAGGTTGTGCCGGGCATTGGACTTGGTCAGAGTTTTGAAGTCAAACAGCTCAGGCCTGGGGACAGAGGGCACAGGGACACATTGACACAGCTGCCACTGCTGCCACCGTACCTATGCCAACGGCTGTGACACTTACCTGTGCTTGTGGATGAGGGCGTTGAAGGCCAGTCCATCCTTCCAGCTGGAGGTGAAGTTGGTGACATTCACGTGGGGGTAGCTACGACGAGGACAATAGGGTGTCACCACCACCCTCTGTGCATCCCTGGGCCCCAAGGCCACTCACTCCACCACCTACCCTGCCGTCTTCATCTGGCACCAGAGCAGCAGTGCATCCCTGGGGGAGCGCGTCGCCGGGCCCTCCTTCATCTCCTTGATGACATCTTGCACCTGCAGGACAGATCGACAATCCAAGATGGTGGAGAACGGCTCCTGCTGGGGCACCAAGCCTGTGGGTGCCACCTGCCCTCGGTACCTGGAAGCGGAGAATGATGGTCCAGATGAGGCCGAGGATGAGGCGGTGGTTGCCGTCCACGATGTCGTGGGAGCCCATGTTCTCCAGGTGCACCTGCTTCTCCTTCAGGAACTGCAGTGCCTTGTCCACGTTCTCCAGGCAGTGGATGCGCATCCGGCCCTTGGTGGGCTTGGGCTGGGGCACGACAGCACTCAGTGCCCTGCCCTCACTGCCTGGCATCCCTGCCCAGGGACACCCCACTGCCGTGCCCAACAGTCGTGGCACAGCACCAGCAGTGGCTTGGCATAGCATGGAATGGCATAGGAAGACAGCACAACAGGGAATGAAACACTGTGGCATGGAATGACATGGCATGAGATGGCACCGCATAGGATGGGATAGCAAGGGATGGCATAGTGTGGTGTGGTACAGCACGGAGCAGCATGGCATGACATGGGATGGCATGGAAGAGCATGGCATTGTATGGCATAGCATGAGATATCATGGAAGGGCATGACATGGGATGGCACAGCATAGGCTGACACTGCATGGAAGGGCATGGAATGGCACAGAGTACAGGATGGCATGGAAAGGTAGAGCATAGGACAGCATGGCATGGCAGAGATTGGCATGGCATGGCACCAGATGGCACAGGATGGGATGGCATGGCATAGCGGGAGACAGCATAGCGTGGTATGGCATGGAATAGCACAGGGTAGAGGATGGCATGAGACGTTATAGCGTGGAACGGCATGAGATAGCACAGGAGTAAACAGATCAACGTGGTATGGAATGACATGGGACAGGACGGCATGGCACAGCAGGACATAGGATGGCATGAGATCGCACACACAGCATGGGATGTCATGGCATGTGATGGCATGGGGTGGAACAGCGTGGGATGGGATGGCATGGCATGGCACAGGTATGCGATGGCACAGCATGGCACAGCATGGACCTCAGGGTTCCTGTCTGGAGGGCACTCATACCAGCATCTCTTTGGACAGCACCTCCAGCAGCTTGATGAGCATCCGCCCATCCCGGAGGTCCAGGTAGAGGTCTGAGATGCGGCAGGTGACGCAAGCCAAGTGCAGGTTCACCCACTTGGTGAAGGTCTTCTTCTGCACCGCCTCCCGCTCATCTGCAACAGGAGCGGCCACGGTGACACCAGTGGCACGGCCACCCCCAACCCATAGCGTCGGGGACCCCAGCGACCCAAACCCACCCCCACACCTGCCAGCGCTTTGATGCGGGAGCGCTCAAAGAGCCGTGCTGAGCTGTTGTCGTTGTCCAACTCATCGTCGGAGGCATCCCAGTGGCTGTAGGACTGCTGCAGCTCCAGGTGGTCGTAGTCATTCTCAGAGGTCATGGTCCCGGTGTCCCACAGCCGTGTGGCCGGTGGCTGTGGGGAAAGGACCCTTTCTGGGCGATGCGGGCACGGGCACGACCACCCCGCTGTGCTCTAGGATTTGCAGCTAAGACCTGCCGCTTAATCGGCTCAACGGGGTTTAGCGTCGTGCCCAGGTGTTCGGGCACACCCCACGGCTGTCACCCCATATGGGTCCCACAGCAGCCGTGAGTGGCACCCGAGGGACTGGCACTGACCCACGCCTGCGCTGGAGGGGCTTTGGGCAGACAACAGGCGACAGCTGCTGGTTGGGGGGGGGGTGGGGGGGCGGAACGGGAGGGGACGTCCGCCCTCAGGGACATTTGAGCCGCAGATAGGACCGGCTGGTATCTAAAAATGCTGCCAGCAGCTGCCGGTCTCCCTGGGGCCCCCGAAGGGTGTGGGGAGTCAGGCTGGGGGCTGCTACTTCCAGCACCCAAAATCCTCACGCCCTCTTTGTGCTATGGGGTTTGCCCAGTGGGGACCCAGCGTCTGCGGGGATGCACGGGACACTGAGGTGTCCCCATGGGGTGACCCCTGGGGCTGTGAGGGTTTTGAGGGGGGAAAACACCCGTGCACACAGGGGGGGGTTTATCGGGGCCAGCTGGGCTGGGCACCGTGCTGCACCCTAATCTCAGTGGTGCACGTGTGTGCGGAGCTGGGGAGGGGTGTACATGCAGAGCGTGCAGGAGCAGAGACATGCCAGACAGCACCCCGAAAACACTCCAAGCGTTGGGGAATCCCAAACGTGGGAACCCTCCCGCACGTGCTGCCGAGCCGTGCCATGTCTCTGCGCCCGCAGTGCCAGTGGGCAGCCAGCATCCTCCTGCTCCTCCCCAGTGCTGGCAGGGCCCCCAGCGTGCTGCTAGCGCGCGTTGGCAACGTAGGGAGCGTCGACCCTTCAAATCTGCCTCTTCCACCACCAGGAAAACACAAAGCCCAGTGGGGCCGCGGTGTGGGGCATCCCACCTACCCCCCGCTGCCTCCCCCAGCTGCTGCTCGGTGCCGTGAATCAGCACTTCCCAGCCCGGGGCTGGCACTGAGCTGCCACCACGGTGCCCATACCGTGCCCGGTGACCCTGCTGCTCGGTGCCCTGAGCCCCTGTGCCACCCTGTGGGTATGCCGGACACGGGTATGGGAGAAGAGCAGCGTGTGGGATCCCCACACACCCCAAAAGAGTGAGTCCAGGGGGTGCCAACGCGCAGCGTCACCCCAACTCTCCATGCTCAAAGTGGGTTCAGAGCACCACCGCGGGCGGAGGGACGGCGCTGTGCCCACTGGTGGCACAGCATGGCACGGCACAGAATGGCATGGCACGGCACAGCTCCCCGGGGCCCCACGCTGCCTGTCCCTGTCCCGGTGTCCCTGCAGCCACCCGCTGGTGGCACACACACGTGCTGCCACGCTGCGTGCATTGCCAGCTATAAATAGGCCTGGCCTCAGCCCCGCTCTCCCCCTAGAGCGGGGGGCACCTACAACCCAACAGAGCTGTACGGGACCCCAAAACTCCACAGCAGCACCCCGCAACGGGGCTGTTCACCGAGGCACCAAACCCACCGGAGCAGTGGCGAGCACGGAGAAAACACCCCACTATGAGCAATCCTGAACACAAAAGATCGAGACACCCCGATCGGGGCACCCCCAAATCGCAGCACCCCGCACTGGAACACCCTCCATCGGGGTACCCCGCATCGGGACACCCCGCGTCGGGACACCCCGCGCCTGCATCCTCCCCCAAGGGCACCTGGTGGATCCCCACTCCCCTTCGGGTGTCCCCAGGGTGATCGGGGGCATCCATCCCCATAGCCCCTCGGTCGTCCCCTCGCCCCCCCGGTGCCGCACTCACCTGCGCGGGGCGGCGGCGGTTGCGGGAGGGAGAAGGGCGGCGGGTGCGGGCGCGGAGCGGGGCGGGGGGAGCGGAGCCGCCGGGCGCCGCGCTATAAATACCATTATCGGAGCGCGCAGGGACATTCCTGCCCGGGGCCCGGCGCTGCCCGCCCCGATAGCCCCGCTCCCCCCCAGGGCCGGGCGGAGGCGGGCGGGGACGCTGTGCCGCCCCGCAATGCAGCACAGCGGCCCCCCCCGGCCAGAGCCGCCGGTACCGGGAGAGCCGGGAGGGAGGAGCGGGGCGGGGAGAGAAGGGTTGGGGGGTGGTGGGGGGTGAGGAGCACTCCCGGTTAGTGATGGGTGACCCCAGTCGGTCCTAGGTGCCCCCCAGTTGGGGCTAGGTGAACCCCCAATAGCTTTGCGTGTCCCCCAGTTTGTGCTAGGTGCCCCCAGTTGGCTCTAATTACCCCCCCCCCCCCCCCCCCCGCCTTCCCCGATATTGCTGGGGAGTCCCAATTAATCCTACGATTCCCCCCCACTTCGTGCTGGGTGCCCCCCTCCCCTAAAGCACTGGCTACCCCCACACTTAGCGCTGGGTGCTCCTAAGTAGCGCTGGGTGCTCCTAATTAGCCCTAAGTGACCCCCCCACTTCGGGCTGGGTGACCCCCTGCCTCCCCCATTAGCCTTGGGTGCACCCTAATTAGTGCTAGGTGCCCCCACTTAGCCCTGGGTGCCGCGCATTTAGTACTGGGGGACTCCAATTAATCCTGGGTGACCCAGGTTGGCCTGAGGTTCCCCCAAGCCAGCGCCGGGTGCCCCTAATTAGTCCTGGGACCCCTCGCACTCAAAGCTGCGTGCCCCCCCCATCGCCTTGGATGCCCCCTAATTATGGGGGGGGGGGGGGGGGGGAGGGCAGTTGGTCCTAAGCGCCCCACCAGCTCACGCTGCCTGAACCCAACCAGTCCGAGGAACGCTCCCCCGCCGGCTTAGTGCCAGCTGCCCCCTAATTGGAGACGCCAATTAAAGCCTCAGGGTCCCCCTCACTGCCTCTAAGTAACCCCCCTACAACTCAGGCGGCCTCCGCTCAGCGAGGGGGGGGGCGTGGCCAACGCCAACCCCGCCCCCCTCACCGCAAGCCCCGCCCCCCTGCGCGGCGGAAGTCTCGCGTGAAGCGGCGGGATGTGCGGGGGCTGCGTGGGCACGGAGTACCCCGAGCGGGTGGGTAGGCCGCGGCCCGGCCGGGGGCACGGGGGAAAGCACGGAGAGCGCTGAGAGCCGGCGCCGAGTCTTGCGGTGTCTCCTCGCAGGGCACCACCTGCTTGGAGGGCGGCTCCTTCCTCCTCAACTTCGTGGGGTGCGCCCGATGCGGCCGCCGGGACTTCGTGCTGCTGGGCAACCGGGCCGCCGGCCTGCACGGCGATGATGAGATCATCACCTACGATCGTGAGCCGGGGCCGGGGTGCTTAGGCCTTCCTCAGTGGCAGCCAGCCCTTAAATGAGGCCTAAGGGGGGGGGTGGAGCCTGGCTTCCCATCACACAGTGAATTGCCTTCAGCTGTGCTCCCAGGACTGGCTGGGTCTTTGCTCCAGGTGCTCAATCAGTGGTTCAGGCCCTGACTCAGCCGTTCCCTTACAGGGGGTGTTATGGGATCTGGGCTTGGGGGGGGTGTATTGGGGGTCTGGTGCCTTAGGGTGGCGATAGTGAGGGTTTGCCTTGTGTGTGGGGAGGTAGTGGAGGGGGCCAAGGGGGTGTTGAGGGGGCTGGAGGTGTGGGAGGGGGATGTTTGGGCATCTGGGGCTCCGGGGGTACTGAAGGTCTGGTGCTTGAAGGAGGTAATTGGTGGGGTTTGGTGCTGTAGAGGGGCTCAGGGTGGCATTGGGAGTCTGGAGCCTTGGGGGTGATGTTGAGGGTTTGGTGCCTTAAGGGGGTAATTGCTCACTGAGGTGCTGGAGGGGTTGGTGCTTTGAGAGCTAGCCTGGGGATCAGGGGGCTCAGCACCCCAGGGTGGGGGCTCAGCCCCACATAGGGACTGAGGTGGGTTCAGGGGTGAAGCCCAGTCACCGCTGTGCCAGGGCTGGGCACATCCCTGTCCCTGAAGGCCCTTACCTGATCTACTCCACAGACTTGTGCAAGAACTGCCACCACCTGATTGCGCGCCACGAGTACACCTTCAGCGTGGTGGATGACTACCAGGTACATTCTCCGGGGCTCGGGGGGAGTTCTGCTGTGCCGCACAGTTTCTCCCCAGTTTTGGGGTGCCCTCAGCCTTGCTCTTGCCCACCTGGTACCCACCTGCCCTCGCAGCCACTGGAGGTGAGCAGCAGCTTGGGGCCACCTGCAGCACTGGCACTGGTCCCGGTATCACAGGCGCACAGCTCAGGAGCTCCACGGCACGCATGAAAGCGGCCGCTCCGTGCTCCCCATCCCTCTTCCCTGGCACATTGCCCGTTCAGCAGCAAAGCGCTGGAAAATAGGCTCTGGGCAGCCAGTGGGACGAAACGCAATCCGTTGCGATCCGATTGCCATCGGGGATCAGGTGTCGGCCCCAGCTCAGGTTTCCTTGGAGGTGGAGGGATGGGATCGCGTGGCCTGAGCCCCCTTCCCGCGCCGTGTTCTGCTCCAGGAGTACACCATGCTGTGCCTGCTGTGCGGCCGCGCCGAGGACTCGGTCAGCATCCTGCCTGACGACCCGCGCCAGATGACCCCGCTCTTCTGAAGTTGGTTTGTAACCCTTGGGGGGGGCTTCAGCCCTGACCTGAGTCCCCTCTGTGCTGAAGAAAGGAAGGGGGGGCCCAGCCCGTTGGCGCCCTGAAACGGTTCCATGCAGCACAGCCGCCAGAAGAGTGTGAGCAATAAAGGTGTATCAGCTCAGAGCTGCATGCTGGGGCACTGTGTGTTCATTCCCCTGTCCCCCACCCCCCAGACGGGAACAGGGGCTGGGGGTGATGTCATCCCCCGGTGCCCCACATCCCAGTGCTTTCTCTGCTCCCAACCTCCCCCTGACTCAAAGCGCTCCCCCTCCTAGGGCTGTCACCTCACCGTGCCTGCTGTGCCCCACTTGGGGGCACTCGTTCCTGTCATGGGCAGGGCAGGGTGGCACACCCTTACTGTGAAGCTGCAGAAATTGCTTCCACCCCCCCCCTCCCTCTCTCCCTCCCCGCCGTGGGGCTGCCCCCGTGCTTGGCACCGTTCCATCCCACGCGGCCACTTCCTGCATCCCGTGTGCTCGGTGTCTCAAAAACCAGGAAGGGGAGCGGGAGGGGGGGAGGGGACACAAACGGGGGCTCAGATGCTGCCTCCAGCTCATTTATTGCCGCCGGCCCCATCCCAGTGGCCCCAGCCCTCCACCCCATCAGGCCCCCTCCCCGTGGGGGTTTCAGAGGGGGCCATCACTCGGCAGAGGGCAGGGGCTGTCTGAGGGGGTACGGCCCTACTTGGCCAGCTTGAGGAGGCGCTGGATGTCAGGCTCTATCTGGGCGGTGGGCAGGCGAGGGCTGTAGCGGCGGAAAGGTTCCCCCTCGGGCCCCACCAGGAACTTCTCAAAGTTCCAGGAGATGTCGGAGCGCCGCACGGGGCTCCACACCAGGAAACGGGGTTCGGCCATCAGGTGATCTGCCTCGTCCACGGGGGCGGGCAGGTGGGCCTTCAGGTAGGCGAAGACGGGGTGGGTGTCCTTCCCGTTCACCTGGCACTTCTGGAACAGGGTGAAATTGGGCTCGAAGCCGCCCCCGGGCCGCACGTGTTTGAGGCAGTTGAGGATCTCCTCGTTGGTGCCGTTCTCCTGGCGAGGGTACAAGGGGCTGAGCCGTGATGCCCACCCACCCCCCATCCTGCATCCCCTTGTTCCCGTGGGTTTACCTGGTAGCCGAACTGGTTGCAGGGGAAGCCCAGCACCACCAGCCGCCGTGGGTAGCGCGCCTGCAGCTGGTTGAGCTGGGTGTAGTCCCGCACCGTGGTGCCTCAGAGCGACGCCACGTTCTCGATGAGGACCACACGCCCGCGGAAGACGTTGAAGTCCACCTTCTCCCCCTGCAAGGAGGTGGCACTCAGGTCGTAGAAGGACTTGGCGATGGGGACGCTCATGGCTGCGGGTGACGGCGTGCTCTGCCGCCCGCCCGCCTTAAAGGCTTGCCCTGCGCCCGCGTCACCGGGTCCGTTGCTGAGACTGGGTGGAAACCGGAGCCGGCTCACCCGCTGGCACCTGCCCAGGGACGGGGCAGGGCCACCGGCCTCAATTATTGATGTCGCTGCCGCAGGGTGGAGCTGGAAGCAGCCGGGGTGCTGGGTGGATGCAGGGCGCAGCTGCCCCCACGTTGTCCAATGGCAATCCCAGTGCCTGCTCATCCCTGGAAGGGACTGTCCTGACACACACACACACCCTGCTGCCCAGCGTTGCAGTGCCCGTAGCCATCCTAATAACCACACGTGCCAGTGGTCACCGTCGTTCTGTTGGCAACCCATCCCAGTGCTCGCTGCTGTCCTGGTGTCTCTCCACCCCATTGCCAGCCATCATCCTCATCCCCACCTATCTCAGCACTCGTCACCGTTCCGGTGCCCGTCAATCTCACGAAGCAGCAGCATCCTAATGCCCAACCATCCAGGTCTCCCCCCCCCACCCCACTCCACGTCCATCCCAGTGCCCATGACCACCGTAATGTGCACACATCCCAGTGCCCATCGCCATTCTACTGCCGTTCCACCCCAGTACCCACCATGATCCCAATGTCTACCTGTGCTAGTGCCCATCACCATCCTAGTGCCCACCCATCCCAGTAAGCCACTCAATGCCCAACCATCCTGACACCCACCACCAACCCACTGCCCACCCAACCTGATACCATCAGTGCCCACCACTACCCTGATGCCTACCACCATCCCATTGCCCATCCATCCCGGTGCCTACGATCATCCTAACGCCCACGCTTCCCAGTTCCCACCGCCATCCCGTTGCCCACCCATCCCAGTGCCCGCTGCTCGGAGGCCATGGCCCTGTTCCCGCTGTGTCTCCACAACCCTGTCTCCACCCTGGGAAAGGGGACACTGGCGGGTCCCCTCCATTATTCATCATTGCTCGGGTTGCCGCAGCGTCGGGGACGCCACGGTGGCACCGCCGGGTGACACCGCTCCCGGTGGGGGGGGTGGGCTCCAGTATCTCCTTTATTGTGGAAACAGTGTGCAAAACAGGGGTGCGGGGTGTGCAAACAGTGCCTGGGACCCCCCCAAACACCAAGGGGCCGCGGTGGGGTGGGGGGTAAGTCCCCATTCCTTGTCTCCCCCCACTGTGCCCCCTCTGTAGCAGGGCTGGGGGAGGCCAGGCTTCAACACCAGCAGTTCTTGGGGTTGTCGTGCCCCCCCGGGGTCTGCTGCTCATCCTCCTCCAGCTGGGCCAGCTCAGGGGGGGCCGTGGCAGTGCGCAGCCCCGCCAGCTCCTTGCGGTGCGCCTGCAGCACCAGCTCCGTCAGGCGGGTGAAGGACTGCGGGGAAACGGGGTCAGCCTTTGGGGCGGGGTGGGAGGCACCCCCCTTCGGCCCCACACACCTCCTTTATGTTCAGGTTGCTGCAGGCGCTGGTCTCGTAGAAGTCCATTCCGTACTCCCGGGCAAGCTGCGAGGGAAAGGGCTCGGCGGTGCCGAAGGGATTTTGGGGTGGGAGGGTCGACCCCCCTTCCCCTCCCCATTTCTCACCATTATCCCCCCCCCGGCCCTTCTGCTCCCAGCACTGGGACAGACGGACAGCCATGCATCGGGGTGGGAGGCACCGGGCATTTTAGGGGAGGATGAAGGTGGGGATGCATCTGGAGGGAGATCCTGGGTGATGCTGGAGGGAGCACAGGGGGATGCTTGGGGCGCAGGAGGCCCTTGGTGGGGGGACCTGGTGCTCTGGGGGGACCCTGGCCACGCAGGGGGTGCCGCCCCCCCAGCTCACCTGCAGCCCTTGCTCTTTGGCCACTTGCCTCTTGTGCTCCTCGTCCGCTTTGTTCCCGATGAGGATCTTCTGGACGCCGTCGGGTGCATACTGAGAAAAGCGTGTGTGTGGGGGGGGAGGGGGATGAGATCAGCACCTGTCACCTCACCTATAAATGAGGGAGACCCCCCCCTCCGAGCCCCCCCACCTCGTCCACGTCGCTGGCCCACTTGACGATGTGCTGGTAGGAGCGCTCGCTGCTGATGTCGTACACCAGGAAGATGCCCTGTGGGAGAGGCACCAGGGAGGGGGGGGAGGGGGGGGGCAGCACTTTGTCCCCCCTCACATCTCAGTGTCACCCCCTCGTGCCCCTATTACCTGTGCCCGCCGGTAGTACTGCTTGGTGATGGTCTGGTACCGCTCCTGCCCTGCCGTGTCCCTGGGGGCACGGAGGGAGTTGGGGGGGG
>NC_034414.1:1764421-1768302 GCF_002078875.1 Numida meleagris | reverse complement strand
ACCGCGCCGCCGCACGGCGCCGCCTGCCCCGGAGTGGGCGTGGCCAACGCGAAGAGGGCGTGGCCAACGCGAAGGGGCGTGGCCTTATGTCCCCGCCCGGCCGCCGTCGGCCCGGCCGGCAGCAGCATGGCGGGGGCCTGCCCGCACGGCCCCGGGCCGCACGGCCCCGGCGGGCGACGGCGGCTGAGGGAAGACGGCGTGAGGACACACACCTCCGCCGAGCAGGTGCGGGGCGAGAGGACGTGGGGCCGGGGGATGAGGGGTCGGGGTGTGAGGTGGTCAGGGGAGTGGGATCTGAGGGGGCCGTGGGCCTGAAGGACTGGAGGCTGAGGGGTCGGGAGCTGAGGGACTGGGGTCTGAGGGAGGTGTGGGGCCGGGGGATGAAGGGCCAGGATCTGAGGGGGCTGTGGGGCCGGGATCTGAGGTACTGGGGTCTAAGGGGTCTGAGGGGCCGGGATCTGAGGTATTGGGGTCTGAGAGGGCTGTGGGGCTGAGATATGAAGGGGCCTAAGACTGAGAGGTTGTGGAGGGTGGGTTTGTGAGGGAGCCGTGGAGTTGGGTCCGAGGGGCTGTGGGACTGAGGCTGAGGGGCTGCAGTTGGAGGATGCTGTGGGTCCGGGATCTGAGAGGGCCGGGGTCAGAGGGTGCCGTGGGGCCAGGTGTGAGGCAGTAAAGGGGGGTGAAGTGCCCTGCTCCGGCTCCAGGGCTGCCAGGGGGCATTGCTTAACGCTGGGGCCAGGAAGCCCCAGCTGCGCTTCTTGCATCAGCTCCCTCAGCCCCCGGGGTGCTGGGACGGGACGGGGAGAGGTCTGCCAGCTTTAACCTTCCACCTGAAGTGAGTGGAGGCTGCACGGGGTGGCAGCTCCCGGTGCTGACCGCGCGCTCTCCTTCACGTGCCGCAGAGCAAAGTGGAGGACATTGTGCAGGAAGTGTTCGACGCCTACAAGACGAACCACCACACCGCACAGTGAGTGCCCCGCGAGCCCTCTTGCAGCGTGCTCTGGGCCAGGGCACCGCTGAGCCCTCCCTGCTGCCTTGCAGGTTCATCCTGCAGCGGGAGAAGCACTTCCACTACTTGAAGAGAGGCCTCCGGCAGCTGGGCGAAGCCTACGAGGTACAGAGCGCAGCCCCAGGGCTCCCTGCTCCGGGCGAACCCTTCAATTGCCACCAAGTGCTTTCTGCCCTGGAGGCTGCCCCTGTGCTGCGGGGTGCCCCGGGGCGGTGGATTTGTGATTTGCCCTGCCCGGAGCACCTCTAGCCCCTCGTGTCCCCCCTGTCCCTGTAGTGTCTGGATGCCAGCCGCCCCTGGCTCTGCTATTGGATCCTGCACAGCCTGGAGCTGCTGGAGGAGCCCATTCCCCAGTCGGTCGCCTCTGAGTAAGTCCTCCCTTAGTCCTGGGGGGCACCGAGGGGACTGCACGCCCCACGAGCCGTGTCAGAGCTGCTCAGCGTGGGTGCGCCTGCTCCCGGAGGTGCCCGCCGCCCTGTCCTCTGGGGCCACCTCCCGCCGTCCCCGTGTCCCTGGCGCCGGCACAACGGTGCTTTGTGTCCTGCGGGGCCCTCAATGCCGCCTATTCTTGCCGGCCAGCATCTCGTGACAGAGGGAGGTGGGGGAGATACAGGAGCCGGCATCCACCTCCTGGGGCGAGGTGCTCCCCGGGGTGATTGGGAGACAGCACCATGGTGGGAATCCCCCCTCAAAACACCTGGGGACGCTGAGCTGGGGCTGGAACCCTTTGCTACTATGGGAAGGCTCAGTGCCGCCCTGGGAGCCCCATCCTCCTGCTTACCCCGCTCCGCTGTCCTTCTCTGCTCCCTGTCCCCAGCTGTCTCCCTTGTCCCTGCAGTGTCTGCCAGTTCCTGAGCTGCTGCCAGAGTCCTCAGGGTGGCTTTGGCGGGGGCCCAGGCCAGCAACCCCACCTCGCCCCCACCTATGCCGCTGTCAACGCGCTCTGCATCATTGGCACAGAAGAAGCATATAACATCATTGATAGGTATGGGAGGGTGATGTGGGGCTGTGGTTGGGGTGGGGGGGGAGGGCCTAGCCCCGTGCCGCCCCACACACGCGCATCCTTCCGCAGGCAGAAGCTGCTGGAGTACCTGCACACGCTGAAGCAGCCCGATGGCTCCTTCCTGATGCATGTGGGCGGTGAGGTGGACGTCAGGTGGGCGAGCTCTCCCCTCTGTGACCCTATGCAGCCCCCCCTAGGGGTGTGGACAGAGGGACATTGCTCCCTTCTCCTCCAGGAGCGCCTACTGTGCTGCTGCGGTAGCATCGCTGACCAACGTCCTCACGCCCGCGCTGTTCACTGGGACGGCCGAGTGGATAGCGGGGTGAGCGCTGGCCCGGGGAGGGTGGCACAAGGTAGGTGGCCTTTCTGTCACCGTCCTTAGCGTTGTCCTGATGCAGGTGCCAGAACTGGGAGGGGGGCATCGGCGGGGTGCCGGGCATGGAAGCTCACGGCGGGTACACTTTCTGCGGGCTGGCAGCGCTGGTCATCCTGAAGAAGGAGCACTTGCTGAACCTGCGCAGCTTGCTGGTGAGTGTCCCAGGGTGCTGTGGTGCTGGGGGGGGGGGGGGGGGATCCCAGTCCTGGTGGTGATGCCCGCTCCTGGTGGTGACACCTGCTGTCCCACGCAGCACTGGGTGACCGGACGGCAGATGCGTTTTGAGGGCGGCTTCCAAGGCCGCTGCAACAAGCTGGTGGATGGCTGCTATTCCTTCTGGCAGGCGGGGCTGCTGCCCCTGCTGCACCGCGCCCTTCACGCACAGGGTGAGTGGCCAAAATGGGGAAAATTGGTGGGAGGTGGGTGGGGGGGAGCACCGGCTTCGTCTGCCTCCAAGAAGTGGGGGGGAATGAATGAGCTTGAGCAAGGAAACGAAGCATGGTATAGCCCTGGAGGGTACAGCAGGACCTGAGGGGCCTTTGGGTAGAATGAGGCTTCCCTGGGGTGGTCTTGGGGTGTTGAACAGACCCCCCCTTCCCCCCGTGCAGGTGACGCGGCGCTCAGCATGTCACGCTGGATGTTCGACCAGTCGGCGCTGCAGGAGTACATCCTGCTGTGCTGCCAGTGCCCAGCTGGAGGGCTGCTGGACAAGCCAGGGAAGTGAGTACCGAGGGGGACGTGGGGGGGGCATGCACCTCACCCCCAGACCTCCCTGCTCAGTGCACCCCTCACCCTGCCCCAGGTCGCGGGACTTCTACCACACCTGCTACTGCCTGAGTGGGTTGGCCATTGCCCAGCACTTTGGCAGTGGAGATCTGCACCACGAGCTGGTCCTGGGCATCCCCGAAAACCGCCTGGTAGGTGGGAGGGGTGGTGGTGGAGGGGACACGGGACTCACGCTTTTTCACGCTCAAAGTGCTTTGTCCTTTGCTCTGGCAGCGGCCCACGCATCCTGTCTATAACATCGCGCCGGAAAAAGTGGTGAAGGCGGTGATGCACTTCTTGCAGCAGCCTGTGCCCAGCCTGGAAGGGACAGGGTAGGGGTCTGCGCTCCCCCCATCCGGGCAGAGCGGGGCCCTCAGGGTGCTAGCGATACCAAATAGGAGCCGGGGGGGCCATAAAGCAGGGCTGCCACCTGCCCTTGGGGTGAATAAGGAGCATGAGAGGGTTCTCAGCCCTGCTCCCCACCCCCCAACCCCAAGAAAACACAGTTACCAGGGGAAAGGATAAAATAAGTTTTGGTTTTTTTTCCTTTTTATTATTTATAAGTCTTATAGTAAAGGGAAGCCTTAACTTGCAAGACAACTCTGAGCAGTATGTACAACATACTTTAGATCCATGGAATGAACGGCGTTAAAATGGGGTCACCTACAGGGAGAGGAGAGGTGGGGAAATGCCACAAATGTGGGGAGGGGGCTCGTGGTGTGTGTGTG
>NC_034414.1:1736707-1761756 GCF_002078875.1 Numida meleagris | reverse complement strand
CATCGTTGTCGCTCATCGCTGCCGGCCAGGGAGCAGCGGGCCGCGCCGCCACAACAACAGCGCGCAGCGCGCATGCGCCCGCCCTGCCCGGCCGCCTGCCCGAGCGCGGGGCATTGTGGGGCGGGGAGTCCGCGGCCGGCGAGGCTGCCCGGGTGGGAGCCCGCAGGGGACTATAACTTCCGGCGTGCACCGCGCCCCCGCGCACGGCATGCCGGGAGCTGTAGTCCTCCAGCGGTCAGGCGGGCCGGAAGTGCCGCCGGCGGCCGGAAGTGCCTCTGCCCTCTGCCTGACGGAGGGGCGTCGAAAGGGAGCACGAGGGAACGGCGGCGCTGGAGGCGGAGATGGCGATCGGGTGAACCTTTATTGAGCTGGAGGTCAGCGGGGAGCACGGCACAGTGCCTCGGGGTCTGCTCCGGGGGGCTCAAGCCCAAAAGCTGAGGGGCACAGGCTGTAGGGCTGTGTGGTGAGGCCTGCGGGAAGGCCCGTAGCACTGTGGTGCAGCCCTGGGGCTGCCGAAGTGAGGCCCGTGGGCCTGCTGCCTTAGGCCTTGCCTAATTTCTTTGCCGCCCGTCATCTCTTGGCGTCTCATCCGTATCCTCCGCTGGCTGCTGGTTGGTGTCACGGCTCGTCCCCTCGTCCTCCGAGTTGGTTTCATCGGAGTCCTCCTCCTCCAGGTAGCGGTAGCCGCTGGCCCTGTGGCGCGGACGTGGCATGCGGGGCAGGCGGTAGGCCACGCGCTGTGCCAGCCGGCGCTCCATCCAGCCGTAGGAGCCTGCCGCCAGCCCCAGGGCCAGCAGCATGAGGGACAGCTTGGCCTAGGGGATGGCAGAGGTCGGCATGTGGGACAGCCTCACGGTGCCCGGACCCCCCTATCCCAGCCCTGCTCACCTTCATGGGCAGCCCCGACCACAGGTACACGGCGAAGATGGCCAGCGCCTGCCACCAGTGGTAGATGGTGAAGACGAAGTCTTGGCGCTCTTTGTCTTCGTACAGCATGCCCAGGAGGACTGGGCGGAGGGAGAAAAGCACACGCCATCAGCATCCCCAGCCCATGGTGTTGTTCTCTGCTAAGTGCTAGTGGGCCTATGGAGCTGGGGAGCACTGGGGCACACAAAGACAGGATGAGCTGGGGACAACGTGCCCTGCCCACAGAGCTGGAGGCCATTGGGGGACACAAGGACAGAGTGAGCTGGGGACAACCCGCTCTATTCATGGAGGTGGGGACCACTGGGGGACACGAGTACAGAACGAGCTGAGGACAACCCGCCCTACCCACAGAACTGGGACTACCAGAAGGCACAGGAACAGGATGAGCTGGGGACAACCTGTCCTACTCATGGAACTGGGACCACCAGGGATCACGAGGCCAGGATGAGCTGGAAACTACTTGCCCGCTCCTGGGGATGCCAGAGACTGCACTGGGACATTCCCACTACTCACTGCTAATGCCAGTCTTGTTGAGGGCACTGCCCATGCCCCAGAGCGCGGCTACGGAGTAAAGCAGAGGTGCCTGCTCCACCTGTCGGGGCTCGGGCGCCCAGCAGAAGAGCGTCACCAGGATGGCAGCGTGGAGCAGGGCCCCGGCCAGCAGTGGGTACTGACGCCGCAGGCGCAGCATGCAGAGGGCAAGGCTGGAGCAGGTGGAGGCGGAGAAGCCGTAGGCCATCAGGAGGTATGCCAGCTTCTCCAGCCCCAGGGCGCACACACCATAGTTCTGCATCGAGGACAGGCTCAGTGTCGTGCGGCCGTGCCGTCCCCGTGCCACCACCCCATCCCAGCTCCATGCTGTACCAGGGAGAAGTCGTTGCAGACGAAGAGCACCTCAAAGCCGCTGTAGATGAAGAAAGGGAGGAGGTGGCGGAGGCGATAGTCCCGCATGTGCTTGAAGGGCAGCTGGAATATGTTCCCCCAGCCAATGCTGCGCAGGTCGATCTCCTCGGTGGTCCGATATGCTGAGCCGCAGAGCAGCAGGACCTGCATTGTGGCAATAGGTGACATGCTGACGGCCACCTGCCCCATCCTGTCCCAGAATCTTGCAACCAGCCCATGGGGGGAGGTTGGAACTGGAAGATCTTTAAGGTCCCTTCCAACCCAAGCCGTTCTCTGATTCTACGGTCCCACGCTCACCACCAGCATGGCGAGGAAGGCAACTGCCATCAGGACGCTCTCCACCACGATGAGGTTGACGCTGCGGGGCAGACTGTGCAGCACCGTCTTGTTGAAGCCAGTCAGCGTGCCGTGGCTCAGTGTACCTGCAGGGGCGTGCGCTGTGGGCTCAGCACCGGCCAGGATAGTGCCAGCGCCCCGCGGTGCCGCCCCGTGCCCTCACCGCAGCGCTTCACCCCGAAGAGCGTGTGGTTGAGCTCGTAGATGTAATTGCTGAGGAAGAAGAGCGTGGGCATCTGCGCGCAGACGAAGCTCAGCTGCAGGATGCAGAGTGGTGGACACTCAGCACCGGGCTGTCCCCTTTGTCCCCTCCCTGTCCCCGCCGGCCCTCACATGGAAGCAGATGTAGAAGATGCTCTGGAAGACGACAACGTAGGTGCTGCAGGCTCCGCGTGGTGCTTGCCGCTGCTCCTGCACGTGCTCCTCCTTGTAGTTGGCGTACTCGTAGTATTTCTGTGCCATCCTGTAGCGGAGTGGGGGTCAGCCTGTGCCCTATCCCACTGTCCCCTTCTCCCCCTGCCACCTACCGTGTAATGTAGTTGCCCAAGGAGGCCCAGAGCGGCACGATGGCCACCCCGATAGCCACGGCAGAGGGCACCAGCGTGAAGTAGCGCTCCCAGTAGTTGCTGGAGACAAAGAGGGCATAGATGCCCACGGCCAGGAACATGGTCCACTTGGTGCCGAAGAACCGGATGAGGACGGGCGTGTAGAGCAGTGCCACCACCGGGGTGACATTGATGCCCATCAGCACCTTGCGGTCGATGTCCTCCAGCTCCATGTTGCCGTACTTCACCTCCCGGTAGGTCTCGTCGTAGTGCAGGATAAGCTGCATCTGCAGCAGGCCTGGGGGGTCCCAAGTGCCATCGTGTCACGGCCCCACTGACATCAGGGGATCCCCCGTTTCATGGCCAGGGCCGTACCCAGGTAGACGCTGTAGGTGAGCATGGCGGCCAAGCTGGCGGCCAGCACGTTCTTCACCACGCCGAAGCGTTTGCGGCGGAAATACTTCTGTTCCTCTTCCTCCTCATTGTAGTCCGTGTGCGCTCCCACCATGTCGTCCAGCTGCAGGAGCCCCCTGCTCAGCCACGGGGTGCCACCACCCCCCTGTCATCACCACCCCGCGTCCCCTCCCTGCCTCACCTGCGCCTCAGGGCCCAGCATCTCGCCCGCTGCTGTTTTGGCCGCATCCTGGCAGCAGCCGGGGTCCTTCTCCATCGCTGCTGCGTCTGCGGGGTGCTCTGGGGGTACATGTGTGGGGGGGGGCACGTGTGTCCTGCGGCCCCAGACCTCACACCCTTGGGCTCTGCACCCCCTAACTTTGCACCCGTGTGCTTTGCACCCCCGTCCAGCCTCCCCCCGCTGCCCACACCCCCGCACTGGGCAGCTGTCATTCCTCCCCCATCACGCTGCGCACCCCCAAACCCTGCACCCAGCTCCCTTGAGCCCCTGCATCCCCATACTCTGCAACTGTGTGCCTGGCACCCCCAAACCTGGGCACCTGTGTGTTCTACGTCCCTAAACCCTGCGCCCGTGAGCCCTCTCACGTGCTCTGCACCCATCATTCCTCCACCCCCAAACCTTGCACCTATCAGCCTGGCACCCCCCAAACCTTGCACCCATGTGCTCTGCACCCCGAAACCTTGTGCCCAGCACCCCTTAGACGCTGCACCCACGTGCTCTGCACCCGTACGCCCCGTGCTTGTCACTCCTCCATCCTCACGCCGTTCAGTCCCAAACCCGGCACCCTGCACCCCCGCAGCCCCGGGCCCGGCAACCTCGGCCCCGCACCCCCGAACTCGGCACCCCGGAGCTCGCTGCCGCCGCGCTGTGCCCGGCTCGGGGCGGAGCCGCCGCAGCTTCCTCTTTCGAATGGGGCGGGCGGGCGGGACGGGGGGGAGCTTAAAGGAACAGCTCCGGGACCCCCCGTATTCCCACCAGCACCCGACTCATGCTGCGCCTGTCCTGTCCCCACAGGGACGTGGCACGTGTCCCTTCTCGTCTTCTGTCTCTTGCTGTCACCTGCCTGCTTGTGTCCCCTTGTCACCCACGTGTCCCCTGTTCCTCTGACCCCCCGCTCCCGGCTGTGTGCCTGTGTCCCCCCCAGCACCCCAGAAAGGGGAGCCAGGAAGGAGTCTGGCAGCTCCCGTCCCTGTCATCGGTCACCCAGAGCCAAGGGACGGATCTGGCCGAGCCGGTACTGAAGGAATGTCACACAGCGGGATGGGGACAGGGACAGCCCCAGGAGGGGGGTGGGATGCCGCCCGTGCCCTCTGTGACCCCAAACCCATAGTGAGAGCGGTGCGTGCAGCTCCACATTGTACCCCCGCAGATTTATTCGGGGTCTGGGGGTGCCAATCTCCACTTTCCCCGTCCCCACGGGTCACGTGGAGCACCTTGGCCACGTGCATGGCCCACTACGGGTATCACAAGCACCAGTGTCCCTTACAGGTATTCCCAGTGGGCATGCAGCATGCAGAGGACAGCTCCGCAGCCACAAAACCCGAAATCAACCCCAAATCACCCTGCAGAGAATGGATATGGGCCAAGAGGACCCTGCACCGAGGCAGGGGCTGCTCAGGGCTGGGCATCATTACCCTGAGTGCAGAAGCACTTTGGGGTGAATCCGTGCCCCCTATGCTTGGGGGTGCTCCTTGGGATCTGGGGGTAGCACCACCCCGGTGTCCTGGCACAGTGCACGGGGCAGGGCTGCTGCCTTCCTGTTTACGAAGCAGCGTCATTAATTAGGG
Organism: Numida meleagris; assembly: GCF_002078875.1. Taxonomy (NCBI): domain Eukaryota; kingdom Metazoa; phylum Chordata; class Aves; order Galliformes; family Numididae; genus Numida; species Numida meleagris. Next base: position 1,756,843 of record NC_034414.1, on the reverse strand, counting down.
CACGCGGGGAGCCAGAGTGAGTGGAGGGGAGGTGGGCGTGGGGTGAGCTTGGGGCTTGTTCCAGTAATGATGGGGTGGGAGAGGGCGTAGGGATGGCATCGTGTCTCCATGGGGTCTGTGGGGTCCCCTGGATCAGGGTTGGCCCTGGGGAGAAGAGTGAGTGGTTTCTGTGGGGTATCTGTGGGTCGGGGCTCACCGTGATGGTTTGGTTGTTCCCCAGCCCCACTGCCCCGTGGGGAGGTCCCATTCCCATCCCATCCCATCCTGACATCAGCCCCATGGAGGCGGGGTGCTCTGTCCCCTCTGCCAGCCCCACAGAGGCGGAGCATCGTCCCGCCCACCTCTGGACATGGGGCCAGGCCACCTGCCCCACAGCATTTAGGAGGGCCACCCTGAGCCTCGGCAGTGCCAGCGCAGCTTCGTGTTCCTCCAGCCACCGCTCAGCCCCACAGGTAGGTACCTATGGGTCCCCACGTGGCACTTGGCTGCCCCACGGTTGGACTTTGCCATTGGTGGGTTCCCTTGAGGAAAGGTGGGTGCGCTGGGTATGGAGAGGGGCAGGGAAGCAGATGTGGGGCTGTGGCTATCCCCTGCCCCCCCTCATGTTTCTGCAAGTCTTCATTTAAAGGGGGAGTGATGCTATGCCCAGCGGTGGCTTGGGACAGCACCAGTGCTGCCCTGTAGCGGGGTGCGTGGGGAACCCAACAGGGCATCCTGGGGTACCACCCTGCACTGGGGTCCTCCACACCGACCCCACATCAGTGGCGCAGTCCCATGGCTGGAGGCCGTCCGGGGTGTGGGGAAGGACATGGGAATTCCAGGCATCTCCAGCCGGGTGCTCCAGGGCCTCGGGCATCCGCAGCACCAGAGTGAGTCACGCTGCAGTGTGGACGGCCTCGAGCACCCAGCTGCCTTCAAAGGGCCGCCATGGGCATGGTGCTGTGCTGCGGGGTGGCTGCTCTGCATCTCTGGGGCTTCCTTGCCGTGACTGCAGACCCCACACCACCGGGGGCGGGGGTGAGCCCTTGGGCAAATTAACCATCCCCGTGTCTCTTCCCAGGGCCCATGCAGACCGTGCAGCAGCCCCTCCAGCTTCCCGTGCAGCAGCCCCCGGGCTGCGGTCAGAGCAGCCTGCTGAGCAGCAATGCCGCCGCAGCTGGTGCCATCCCGAAAGGGTCAGCGGTCTGCAGCACTGCGAGGTGAGAGCGAGGGGCTGGGGACAGCAGGGGATGGGGCACTGGTGTGGAGGGAGGCGGGTGTGGGTGCTGCAAGGTGCTGGGATGCAAGGGACAAAAGTGAGGAGCCATCGGGCACCAGGCCACAATGGGACCCTGGGGAGCCGAGGTTGGGGACGAGGTGAGCGCAGGGAGCCCCAGCTCCGAGGGAGGGCACAGATGGTGTGGGGTGAGGCTGGGGTGCGGAGCTCCTCTCCTTGGCGCCTGCAGCACTGAGGACTGGGAGAGTGCTGGGGTCCCCCTGACGTCCCCACTCCCACAGCGGGAACCCGTACGCGGGGCTGGTGAGCCACCTGCGGGCAGCCTGGCTCTCGGGGAAGACGCGGCCCTTGGAGTACCGCATGGCCCAACTGGAGGCCCTGGGCCGCTTCCTGGAGGATAAGAAGCAGGACATCCTGGAGGCCACCGCCTTGGACATGGGCAAGGTGAGAGGAGTCGGGGACGGGCACTGGGGTCTGCGTGTTGGGGCCCCGCGTCACTGCGTATCCTATCTGCATGGTGGCCGTGCCCACAGATGGCCTCAAGCATCTCCAAATCTCCCCAGGCTCCTAATTGCCTTGTTTGTTTGAGGTGAGAACCTTCCGCTTTGGACAGGTGCTGATAAGCATCGACACTCAACGTGCGTCGTTCGTCTCTCCTAATTGCACATAATTAGAACCGGTTGTCCACTAATGTGCTTGTTATGCAGTCAGGTCTTCATAGCTGGATGGACAGTTCATCTGCTCTTACGCACCTGAGGTGGCTGCCTGGCCTGTGGCGATGCCGGTTTCTCTCCTGATGATCGGAGAGTGACCTCAGACTTAATGTCGCATCCACCAGACCTCTGTCCCACCAAAACCCTTAATGGCCACCATTCATCTTTGCAGCAATTTGCTCATCCTCCTGGTGATGCAAGCGGCCGCCCAGGCTGAGAGCGGCCCCGTTGCTTCACCACACAGCCAACGCGTTGAGGAGCATGAGAGGTCTCCTGGGTTGGGCTTGGTGGTGGAGCCTCCAAGGAGAGGGGTCACAAACTCAACTTTCCCACCTGTTTTCCTGCTCTGATGGAGGAAGGCTCCCACTGGGGATGCTTTGTGGTCACAGTGGAGGCTCTGTGAACTCAGCTCAATGTCAAAGAGTTTGGCTCTGCAGGGTGACGGAGGGGAGTTAGTCCTGCTGAGCTAACCCCTCACGTCCTCGTGCTTCTCCATCACAAGTTGACTCTGCCACGCTTCTGTCAGTGGAGAGGACCTGCATGGGCAGGAAATGCCTGGGCAGAATTGCGCCGCTCCCTGCTCACCCTGATTTTAGTCACCACTTGTTGAGACGGCGTATCTGGGAGCTTAACCTGCCGGCTTTGTTTCCTCCCCTTGTCTCACCCAACCTGCCCGGCCTCGCCGCGTGCCGGCTCGCTACAGGAGGGGGTTTTCCTGCCTGGTGCAGTGCGGCCGAGCTCTGTTCCGCGGGGCAGTCACAAAGTGTTCGCTCTTCATCGTGTTCCTGCTGGAACAATGCAGAGCTTTGAGCCCTGCGGTCATGGGGGGGCGGGGGGAGGAGGCTCTGGGCAATGCCTGCAGCTCCCAAGCGGTCAGTACGCAGCGACTTGTGGCCTCGAGGGCAGTGGTACCAGAGCGAGAGCGCAGTGCGGTCCAAAAGACATCAGATGTTGCTTTGTCCCTCTGACCAAACGCCAGCTTTTATGGTGGCCGTGATACTCCCCGGTAGCTGCAGGACTAATGGCTCTTTCTGCTGAATAGCTTCTCCTTAATAGCTTCTGCTCTGCCTTTGTGGGCAGGAGAGGGGGGGACATCTCCTGCGGGTGGGAGGAGATGGTGCTGACGTTGGGGCGATGCTGACGCTGATGTGTGTCCCCAGCCATCCTTTGAGGCCTATTTCACCGAGATCCTCCTCTGCAAGAACGAGCTCAATGACACCCTCAACAACCTGTCTCACTGGATGAAGGACGAGCACGTGGACAAGAACCTGGTAGGGCAGAAGCTCTGGGCTCCCTGGCAGCGGGAGGCCAGCTGGGAAGGGGCAGAGCTGCTTCAGGAGCAGCGCTGAGGTGCCTTTCTTGCAGGTAACACAGCTGGACTCAGCTTTCATCCGCAAGGACCCCTATGGGGTGGTGCTCATCATCGCGCCCTGGAACTACCCCATCCATCTCTTCCTCGTGCCCCTCATTGGTGCTATTGCTGCCGGTGAGGCCAGGCCGCACAGAGCTGGGCGCATCCCCTGCCTGGAGGATGCAGGCGAGGGGACCTGGATGGGGTCTCCGTCCCTCGTTTGGATTGCTCTGATGTTCTTCTGCCTGTGTCCCCCCAGGTAACTGCGTGGTCATCAAACCCTCAGAGATAACCAAGAACACTGAGAGGCTCGTGGCCGAAATGCTAACCTGCTACCTGGACAGTGTAAGGAGCTCTCCTTGTGCCTGTCACTACCCCTGCCGTGTGGCCAAGGCATTCCCAGCCCCTGCTCACACCTCTTTGCACGCACCAGCATCGCGGCTGCCCTGCTCTTGGGTGCTGCTGTGCCTCCTCCGTGCTCAGCCAGTGTTTGTGATCCAAGCAGCCCCAGGGTGCTGCTAATGGGGATAGGGACAGATGGACCAAGGCAGATGCTGACACGGGGATTTTTCCTTTTGCACTGCAGGACTGCTTCGCCGTGGTGACTGCTGGCGTGGAGGAGACCACCAGGCTGCTGGAGAACAAGTTTGACTACATCTTCTTCACCGGTGCGTCCCCCCTCAGCGGGGGGGCTCAGCTCACATATGGGGGCACTTGTGCTTCCTGTGGCCCTGGCTCCCTGCAGCACCAGGCTGCAGCCTCGGGGGATCCCTGCCGTGACACAAATCCCCTTCTGCCCTGCAGGCAGCCCCTCAGTGGGCAGGATCATCATGACGGCCGCCGCCAAGCACCTGACACCGGTGACGCTGGAGCTGGGGGGCAAGAACCCCTGCTACGTGTCTGACAAATGCGACGTGCAGAACGTGGCCCGGCGGGTGGCCTGGGGACGCTTCTTCAACGCGGGGCAGACCTGCATCGCCCCCGACTACGTCCTGTGCAGCTTGGAGATGCAGGAGAAGCTGATGCCCGCCCTGCGCGAGGCCATCACTGAATACTTTGGTTCCAACCCCCGGGAGTCCCCTGACTTCGCCCGCATCGTGGGGGACAAACAGTTCAAGCGTGTGCGGGCGCTGCTGAGCAGCGGGCGTGTGGCCATCGGGGGACAGACGGACGAGAAGGAGCGCTACATCGGTGAGGAGCGTGGTTTGGCGTGTGGGGAGCAAGGAAGTGCTTGGCGGGGGGATCTGAGATGCGGAAGCAGAGCCATGACCGCAAGGACCACGGTCAGAGACACGGGGGGGGCTGTGGAGGGCTCAGAACCAACTCAGGATATTCTATGTTTCTGTGACTGTGTTTCTGTAGTTCTATGATCTTTGTTTGGGGGAAGGAACCTGTGAAGCAGCAGGTCCCTGGCGAGTCCGGGGCTGATGCGAGCGCCCAGGCATGTGCAGCGAGCAATTTGCTGCCATTCTCCTTCTCCACAGCCCCCACGGTACTGGCAGATGTGCAGCCCTCTGACCCTGCCATGCAGGAGGAGGTCTTCGGGCCCATCCTGCCCATCGTCGTCGTGGCCAGCATGGATGAAGCCATTGACTTCATCAACGCACGGCCCCGGCCGTTGGCCATCTACGCCTTCTCCTGTGACAGCAAGGTGCGTGTGGTCCGTGGGGCAGAAAAGGGAAGGGGGGAAACTGGGGCGGCAGGACACCAGCGCCACGTCCCCTTCTCTGCTCCCCCCAGGTGGTGAACCAAGTGCTGGAGAGGACGAGCAGTGGGGGCTTCTGTGGCAACGACACCCTGATGCACGTGACGCTGACCTCGCTGCCCTTCGGTGGCATCGGTAGGTCCGAGACATCTGCTCGAGATGTGAGCCCCCAGTTTGTCCCAGCAGTATCCTTGGCTTCAGCTCCCTGGGGCTGAGCTTTGGGGCTTTGCAGCCCTGCATCTGCTGAGTGCTTGCGGAGCACCGCAAGCTTTCTTCTCTCCGTGTTCCAACTGTGCCAGTCAAAATGCCTCATGTCACAAGTAGGGAAGTTTGTACCGCTGGGGTATTTCCTTGGTACTTCTGAGCAGCGTGGGGCAACGCGAGTGAATTTTGTGCCAGGGTTGGGCCTTTGCCCAGCGTAAGCTTTACCTGAGAGCTCCTCAGATGCTGGTGAATTTGCTCAGCCCGTGGCTGCTCCTTGTCTGGGAGTGGATCCGAAGCACTGTGCTTCTTGGCAGGGGAGCTTTCCTCCCGCAGCAGCGTGGCGCTGGATTGGAGCTCTTAACGTCACTCAGGAGCAGGCTTGTTTGTTCATTTTGCATTTTAAGGCTAAATATTAGGAGTAAAACACTTAGAAATGTCTGGGAAATTTGCTTGTGGTAACAGGGAGATCCTCCTCAGCATAAAGGAAGAGTTTCTGCCCTTCAAGGAGCTTGTATGAGAGCAGCAATTGTTTTCTCAGCTGACAAGAAGTCTGCTGAGCTCTGATTGTAGCACTGCCTACCGTGAGACGCCCGGGGACGAGCACATGATGATTGTGATGTTTCTTCCCCAGAGTTCTTTCTCAATCTTGTGGTCCCTTCCTTGGAATTTCTCTTGTCTGGAGATTGTTCTGGGAAAAAGGCTCCACATGCTCAGCATTACAGAGCTGCCAGCTGATTCAGACATAATAAGGCAGCACAACAGCAAAGCAGAATTAACTCCTTGCCTGATTGCAGATCAGGGAACAATTGGTGGTGGTTCCCGTGTCGTAACTTATCTTTATGGAAATGATTCAGAGAAACTGCCTCAAATTATCAGGTGGAGGGCCTGAAGTCACCAAAGCCGAGATGACATTTGCCAAAGCTATTAACCATGACGTGCAACCTCGAGCTTAAGTTAGCCACAGGAATTGGGAACCAGCGTGGCCAATGGGCCTCTGATTTTTAAGAGGAGCTTCTTCTTGGAGCTCTGTGTTCCAGGTGGGTTGGTGGACCCCACATCAAGGTGGGGGGGAAATTGGGGAAATGAGACCCAGCAAAGCTTTCTGAAGAGCCTGTGGCCACGTAGGTGTGCGTAGAGTGGTGAAAAGGATGCAGCTGGGGCTCCAAGCAGTGATGAGCTGCAGGGAGCAGCTGGTGCTGGTGGGGCTGGAAAAGGAACGGGGAAGGGCAAGAGGTGCTGCGCCACGTTGGCCGTTGTGTTGGCACGAGAAAAGCCTGGAGCGTGCTTCCCTTGTGTTTACCGTTCTTGAGCTGGGCAGGAGTCCCATAGCAAGCCTGGTCCTGTGCTGTTTGTTGCAGGAAACTGTGGTCTGGGGAAGTACCACGGCAAGTTCACCTTCGACACCTTCAGCCACCACCGTGGTTGCCTGCACCGCAACATGGGCCTGGAGGCCATCAACTCCCCACGCTACCCACCCTACACCCAGCAGAAGCTGGGGCTGATGACTGCCACCTTCGAGATCAAGCGCAGGGGCATGTGCACCCTGCTCTGAGCGCGGCCCCGTGCCACACGTGGACTGCCCAGGACCCAGCCCATGCCACATCCTTCGCCGCACTGCCATTCTGACGCATGCTGGACCGTGGGGACAGACCCCTCCTGTGTGCCTGCTCCCCTCCGGCTTCCTCGGCTCAGGGCCTTGTGCTTGCTGTGACGCCCCTAAAATGACAACAGTTTCTTGTTCTCGCCCCACACTTCTCCCGGTAGAGCCCTGGTTGCTCAGGACCAGCAATTAGCCCCATCTCATCTCCCATTAGACGACCCTTTCCTTCCGATGCTCTCCTGCCGGCTGTTGCTTTTTTCTCTGTGTACAACTCTGCCCTCAGTAAAAACTTTGCACCGAGCTCTGCGCCCTCGCCTTGTGCCTCCACGGCTTAACCCCGCACCCCTGCACAGCACCCGCACACCCTCGTTCCCCATTAGGCCGGACATGATAGGCAGGGAAGGGCTGTTCTGCTCGCTGCCGTGGCTTTAGGGTTACCGCTCTCCGGGGCGAGTCCTGCATCTCAAAGCGGTTTGAGCTGGAGTGGAGCCAGTGCTGACGCAGGGAGCTGAAGGGGAAGGGCAGGAAGCTGGCAGCGGCGGCCCCGGTGCAGAGCGAAAGGCAGCCCGCGCTCAGCGGGAGCACGGCTGCGGTGTCGGGGTGCTAAGTGGGCTCCCCAGAGCCACCCCTTCTGGGTAAGGCTCCCGTTAGGGGCCGAACCGCTGCTCCCCGAGGCTGGTGGCTGCTGAACGCAGCTTGGCATGGAGCAGCCCCTTGAGCACCCCAGGCAGCCCACGGATGGTGAGGCTGGCGCAGGCAGCGGGGATGACGGTGGCACGAGGTGAGCGCAAAGGGATGGTGACGAGCAGCCGGGGTGGAAGGGAGGCAGGAGGTGCCCAGCCTGCCTGGCCACCCCAGTTTGATGCTGGATGGGCGCCGGGTTGCGCTGGGGCAACGCGGAGCCCCCGTGCCTCGGACCCAAAGGGACTGCGATGGGGTCTCCCTGATGCCCCTCGTCCCTGCAGTGAGAACCCCTACGCGGGGCTGGTGAGCCGCCTGCGGGCAGCCTGGCACTCGCGGAGGACGCGGTCCTTGGAGTACCGCATGGCCCAGCTGGAGGCCCTGGGCCGCTTCCTGGAGGAGAAGAAGCAGGACATCCTGGAGGCCACCACCTTGGACATGCACAAGGTGAGATCTCCAGGGTTGGACCCTGGAGGATGCAGGGGTTGGCAGGGCTGGGGAGCTCTGTCCTGGGCTCGGAGCCCATGGGTGCACATAGAGGCAGTGAAGGAGGAGACCATATCCCACCTCCATCAGGAGCAGCCCTGCGAACGTGGAGGTGACACTGCCAACCCTTGTCCCCAGAACCTTTGCCTGCAAAGACACTAGGATGGATGGGGTGATGGGGAGCACCTGGACATATTTATCCTTCTCTTGCTCCCATCACTCGCTCCCTGCTCTCTCTGAAACCAATCCCCATCTTGCTTGGTCCTTGGCAAGTCCTTGCACCCAGGTCCACCCCATCCTGACCGCATCCCTGGCACCACTGCCTCCCCAGCCTCTGCTCCCTCCCTCGTGCTCCCAGCAGGATCTCTGAGCGGTGGGGCAGAGCAGACCCGGTCCTTGTGCTCCAGACCCCCAGTCTGAACCTCCCCGCTTCAGAACAGCTCACTTACCTGCACCACGAGCACCATATAGGGCTCATAGTCTTCTGTTTCCCATCCCAGTTCAGAACATCCCCTTGGACAACTACCCATCCTTGCAGCCTTTCCCCATTTGTAAACACTGGCTCTTGTGCTGGAAGAAGATGCAGGGCGGTGCTCAGTTCCACTGAGGAAACTGCGCTGGATTTCACCGCTTTCCCATGGCTGCCATGGGACCCCAGAGACTCGGGAGGGTCCTGCCCATCCCATTTCGCCCACCCTATCTTGCACATGGGATAAGAGAAGTGGTTGAAATGGGGAAGCACCGCTGAGGAGCCCAAGGCTGGGTTTGCAGCAGCTTGCTGAGGGTTGTCCCCAAAATGCCACTGATGGCATCAGCTCAGTAAGGGGACACATTTATAGGGACATAGGGACGACGTGTGGAGTGAGACCAAAGATCTACCCAGCCCCATCTCACCAAAGAATGCTCAGAAATGGGCAAACCCGCCCAATGCTTGCAAATACCCTCCCACTTTGCGTCCTGGGAATGCCGAGGCTGTGAACCTCCGGGTGTCTAGGAGTTCTCCAAGTCCCTCCTCCTTCTGGACAGCCCCTTCTCCTCGGGCTCCTCCTCCTGCTCCTCTGAGGATATCTCAAAGCTTTTGCTTTGCTGCTGCTTCTCCCCTTGAGGCTCAGCAGGGTACCCATAGCTGGGTTAAAGCCCCTTGGGGTGGGTGCGAAAGATGCAGGAGCGCGTGGAAGCAGGGATGGGCACAGAGCTCTGCATCCTCAGCCACCCTTCGAGGCCGAGTTCTCTGAGGTCCTTCTGTGCAAGAACGAGCTTAATGAAGCCCTGAACAACCTGCCCCGGTGGATGAAGGACAAGCATGTGGACAAGAACCTGGTAAGGGGGAAAAGGACCTTGCCAGTGTGGGCTGTGGGAAAGCCCAGAGCACGAAGACAGTTGTTCAGGTGGAGTCTGACCCTGCTCCTGTAGGCAACACAGCTGGACTCGGCCTTCATCCGCAAGGACCCCTATGGGGTAGTGCTCATCATTGGGCCTTGGAACTACCCCGTCAACCTCCTCCTGGTGCCCCTCATTGGGGCCATCGCTGCTGGTGAGGCTGAGCCCATCCCCTGCCTGCAGGATGTAGGCAGCACGTGCTGGGGCTGGGGAACACGTTCTTGGTCGGATGTCCTCTGCTTCTCCCGCCAGGTAACTGCGTCATCATCAAACCCTCAGAGCTGACCAAGAACAGCGAGAAACTCGTGGAGGAAGTGCTGCCCAAATATCTGGACAAAGTAAGAAGCCCTTCTCATCCTTGCCCTTGCCTCATGGCTGGGTTCTTCCCACCCCTTGTTTACGGCAAGCTGCCCGTATACTCCTCACCTCCGTGTCCTCTGAGATATGTAGAACCACACCTGTCCTCACCCATTCTGAATCCCCAGAGTATGGGGGTCCTTATGGCTGTGCTCCCCAGAACCGGCCCCTGGCTGCCTCGCTGCTCGCTCAGCCACAGCGCTTCGTCTAGGGTGCTGACAGTGGGCACTGGGACAGAGTGACACAGGGGCACCCTTCCTCTTCTGCTGCAGGACTGCTTCGCCGTGGTGACTGCTGGTGTGGAGGAGACCACCAGGTTGCTGGAGAACAAGTTTGACTACATCTTCTTCACCGGTGCGTCCTGAGGGCCACATATGGGGGCACTTGTGCTTCCTGTGGCCCTGGCTCCCTGCAGCACCAGGCTGCAGCCTCGGGGGATCCCTGCCGTGACACAAATCCCCTTCTGCCCTGCAGGCAGCCCCTCAGTGGGCAGGATCATCATGATGGCCGCCGCCAAGCACCTGACACCGGTGACGCTGGAGCTGGGGGGCAAGAACCCCTGCTACGTGTCTGACAAATGCGACGTGCAGAACGTGGCCCGGCGGGTGGCCTGGGGACGCTTCTTCAACGCGGGGCAGACCTGCATCGCCCCCGACTACGTCCTGTGCAGCTTGGAGATGCAGGAGAAGCTGATGCCCGCTCTGCGCGAGGCCATCACCGAGTTCTATGGCTCCGAGCCCCGCAGTTCCCCTGACTTCGCCCGCATTGTGGGGGACAAACAATTTGAGCGCGTGCGGGCACTGCTGAGCAGCGGGCGTGTGGCCATCGGGGGACAGACGGACGAGAAGGAGCGCTACATCGGTGAGGGCTTGAATTTCTGATAATTCTGCTCACCCTTGCATAAGGCGGTGCGGGTTTTGGAGATGGAAGGGACATTCAGTTTGCACGGCAGCTTGGTGAGGCATCCAGCCTTAGAGGAGGGACCTGCCTGCCATGCAGGTCAAGGCATCATCCCCAGCCTCCAGGCACGGCTGACGCCTTCAGGTTTCTTTCTTTGCAGCCCCTACAGTGCTGGTGGATGTGAAGCCCTCTGACCCTGCCATGCAAGAGGAGATCTTTGGCCCTATCCTCATCATCGTCACAGTGGCCAATATGGATGAAGCCATTGACTTCATCAACAGCCGTGAACGGCCTCTGGTTGTGTACGCCTTCTCCTCTGACAATGAGGTAGAGTGCCCCGGCTGTGTGCCTGGCCCGCACTCCTTGCCAAATATTTTGGCTGAAGGATTTTGGCCCTGGCTCTGCAGGATGGATGGCAGCTGGGGCCATGGTGTCAGCACCATGTCCCCTTCTCTGCTCCCCCCAGGAGGTGAACCAAGTGCTGGAGAGGACGAGCAGTGGGGGCTTCTGTGGCAATGACACCCTGATGCACGTGACGCTGACCTCGCTGCCCTTTGGTGGCATTGGTAGGTCCGAGACATCTGCTCGAGATGTGAGCCCCCAGTTTGTCCCAGCAGTATCCTTGGCTTCAACTCCCTGGGGTTGAGCTTTGCGGGTTTGCGGGCCTGCTTCTGCCTAGTGTGGGCAAAGCATGGAAAGGTTTCTTCTCTCAGCTGTCGCTCTCCCAAGCAGCATTCCTTGTGTATGTGGAGATGTCTTATTTAAGGAGTGGGCAATTTGGGATACCGCCAGGAGAGGAATATCTCTAGACCATCAGTTTTTCCACGGATCTTCATTCTGGTCTGAATACAGCACAATTTCCTATTCCCAAACATACCAAGTTCCTTTAGGTAAACTCCTGAAGCCACACATTGCATAAAGCTCTCGAGGTGTGAATGGCACTGAATCCAGATCACACGGATCTGGAGACACACACGAGGGTGAAAAGCTTTACAAAGCATCTACCACCATCCCATCTCAGAGCTGAGAAATCATTCAGGAACGTGCAGCTAGTGCTGGTCCTCCTCGTTGCTTCACGCAAAGCTTTTTGCAAAGATTTTTGGCTGACTCTGAAGAGGTCTAAATGTTATTCTGACTCCTGGAAAAAGCAGCTGAAGGGCCTGTTGTTCTTTTTCCTGCGACACTGTGGTCTTCTCTGTACTTACCCCAGCCACCAGGCAGCACTTTTAGCTTTGCATTTGATGAACTCGAGACATTGTGCAAGGAACTCCCATGATATGAAGCAAGTGAATATCCACTCTAAGTTCTATAGCTCCCATGTTTCAGCTGACCTATGTACCTCTAAGCTCCCTTAGATGTTTTCTGCCCATCCTTTCTTTCTCTGAAGTCTTGCACAGGCTTCAGAGCAAAGCTGGGTCCAGTTCTGCACTCCTTTCTACCACAGCCCTACGCAGATGTGTGAGTAGGAGCAGCGCAAGCGTGGACCTCTAGAAGGTCTCCCAGCCTCCACCTATTTCCAGCTCAGAGGATTTGCTATATCAGAAGGGTCCCCCACGTTGGGTAAACTCTGCTGTTCTCCATACACGTACCCAAGCTCTCCTTAAATCCCAGGAAACTCCTGGTCACCACAACACCCCCGTGACAGGTGGTTTCACAGCTCAGGGACAGAAATGGCACTTTGGGGCTGCCATTCTTCTGACCCATTCTATTTAGGTTAAAAAAAAAAAAAAAAAGCAAACATATTAGCAAGAAGTGCTTCGCCCTTTCCTTGGCTCTTTCCTTGGAGAGGAAGGAGTACAGAGGATGATGGAGACACCCAGGCTTGAGGATGAGCTTCGCTGCCAGCTCCTGCGCTGCACCTGAGATTTTGGCTGGCTCAGCAACCTTCCTGCCCCTTGGGGCTGAGCACAACCCACCACTGAACCACACAACAGCACAGGAAGGTTGGAAGGGACCTTGAAAGATCACTACGACCTCGTAGAGCGAGGAGGTGCTCTGGGGAGGCTGTGCTCATGGTAGAGAAGATGTTGCAGCTGGGAAGCGGGGCTGGTGGAAGCTCTCGCTCGCTGCTGCCTGCTCTGAGCCACTCTGGCACCAGGTGAGGTTTTGGGACCAGGAACTTCCGCTGCAGTATTTAGAGCCAAAAAGAGAACAGAAACTTGAGAGGGGAAGGGGGAAGCTGTACCGCAGGAAGAGAGAAAGACGAAGAAACGAAACCTGTTTATCAAAGCTTGTAGGTGAAGAAGAATCACTTGACCGAGGCTGGGACTGGCCCTGCTCCCTGGCAGGAGGGCAGCGAGGGGGTGGCACTTGGGGTCCTTTCCCAAGGGCAGCAGGAGGAGGAGAAAGGCTTCAGTCCGCTTGCCTTGGCTCAGATGCTTTCGAGGACACAGCTCCTCCTAGCGAGGAGGTGATGCCCTGCAAAAGTATTTTTCTGTAACTGCACCAACCTCATTGGATGCACAGTTTTGCACTGGGGCTAACGAATGCAAACGGTGACACTGAGGTTGTGAGGGTGGCCGGGAGCCTTTCCCCCTCCTCCCACCCCTCGCTCTCCATCCTGGTGCCTTCCCAGGCCCTCTCCACTTTGTTCTCCAGCTCACCAACCGCGGCACTGAGATCATTGTGTGCTGTGCGTTGCAGGGTCCAGTGGACTGGGGATGTGCCACGGCCAGTTCACCTTTGACACCTTCACCCACCAGCGTGGCTGCCTGCAGCGTAGCACCGGCCTGGAGCCCATCAACACCCTGCGCTACCCCCCCTACAGCGCCCATAAGATGGGGCTGGTCCGCACCGCCACCTCAATCAAGCGCCGGGGGGAATGCTCCCTATTCTGAGGGGCCAACGTGGTGCCACCACAGCCACGGAAGTCCTCCAGCCCAGTGGATGAATGCTGTCCTCTGCTGCTGTGGACTCCAAGTCCCTCGCTGTACCTGTCGCTGGCTTGGTGACACTCCTGGCCAACTGCTTATCAGTTGCTGGGAAAGGCTCTTCAAATCCTCGCTTCAACCGGGGCTCCCAGTGACTGCAGACCTGGGTGATGGTAAAGTAGGAGGGCAACTGGTGATGTACCTTAATCACTGTCCTCATGTGCTAATGGTTAGGTGCATTGCCTCGTTCTATTTTTGCCGTCTGACTTCACTTATTATCTCCTTGCTTTAAACTTCAGTAAAGGTAACCGCACTTCTTCAGCTCGGTGTCTGTGACCTTTGTGCTGACCAAGTCCTCTGGCAAAACAGTGACTATTACACGCAGGCTGATAAGTGCTTCCAAAGGAGGGGGTCAAGGTGCTCCAAGAGGCTGGGCTGGTGACTTTAGCCGAGCGCTGGCTGCTGAAGCTCCCAGATCCGTAGGCTTCCTGTTCCTCATCTTCTCCAGCCCTGCTCACCCCATCCTGCGCCTTAAGAGTGGGAGGACCAAATAAACTCAGCTCTCAAAACCAAGCCCCCTGTTGGGTACAGCTGACGGACAAGCCAGTGAACATGCTGGTGTAGGTGGATGCAGAACTTGAGACCGCTCCCACGAGCTCGGCTGGAGCCCACGCCGTCCCTGATAAGCTCACCTGGTGCCGTTCTTGTTGAGGTGCAGCCAGCAAGACAAACAAACCAAGACAAAGATCCAAGCAGGAAAACGGTGCTCACCGCCCACTTCCCCATATGCAAATCAGGTATAAAGGTACCGGATCCTTATCTGCCCTAGAAGGATTTTCACACGAACGCTTCCAAAACCTTTTCTGCATCAGACAGACGGACAGACAGAAGCCTGCCAGGGATGCCTGGATGACGCTACGCTCCACAACGTGGACTGTCTCTGAAGGCTGCTCTTTCTTCGATTGACCCCACTCCAGGTAGTGCTTTGGCAAGAGTTGTGCCACTAATATCATAAATAATGAAGACGTGTGCATGGCTGAAAGTATGTACTTACTTTATGTGTATGGGTGAATGGTCATAAACATGGGCTCACTTCACTAGTGGGAAATCAGTAGTAACCTACAGCGCAAGTGCATTTATGTATGTTTAGCAGTAGCGACTTCAAGCAATCTGTAATAAACTCACAGACATACGTCCTTGAGCATGAAGACAGGCTCCGATGCACCCTGATCTTTGCACAGCACAGGGTTGCACTGCCACCGGCAGGCACATGCTGCCTGCTACACCAGGAGCGTTTCAGCACGATGGTGGATTTCACCCCGGCACCAGGTGCCCTCCTCCAACTCAGGGTGGGTGACATCTCCCGTCCTCACCAGCTCACAGCCACCCTGTGCCATGAGTGACCACGCGGGGCTGGTGAGCCGCCTGCGGGCAGCCTGGCTCTCGGGGAGGACACGGCCCTTGGAATACCGCGTGGCCCAGCTGGAGGCCCTGGGCCGCTTCCTGGAGGATAAGAAGCAGGACATCCTGGAGGCCACCGCCTTGGACATGGGCAAGGTGAGAGGAGTCAGGGCTGCTGGTGAGAACTGCTTGTCTTCCCTTCACTTTTTTCCCCCTCATTTTTTCCTCCTTCCATCTATTCTCCATCGGTTTTCTCACCCTTGCTCATCTGCACCTCTCTGGGGCGGGTGCATGGTTGCTTGGGGAGAGGCGGCCTCTGCTTTTTGCTGGGACCTTCAACTTAGCTTTGGAGAGACCCTTGATGGGACACTGCAAAGCAGAGCTCCTGACTGCACAGAATTAGGCTCAGTCAGCTCTGCGGAAGCTTTTGCTGAGAGCACTTCAATCCCTTGTGCCCATCCCCACCTCCAGAGCTGCATGTGTTGTGCTACTATCAGTGGAGCTGAAGTTCTTGAGATACCAAACACGTGCCTTCAACCCTGAGCCTTTGCTGTGCCCCAGCACCCTGGTGGCACGGAGCAGTACGAGGCCAGGCAGCACACTGTGACATGGGTGGCATGTGGTAGAGATGACAGTACCACCTGTCCTCACCAGCACAAGGCCACCAGTGGCATCTGGCCCTATGGAGGCCATCACACCCTACTAGGAGGGTGAGCGTGGGGCTTGGGAGGATGGTGGTTGCAGTGGGGTCATAATAGAGACTACGGTGGTGGCCACGATGTCCTTCTGCATGTCCTCAGCCATCCTTCGAAGTGGAACTCTCCGAGATCTCCGTCTGCAGGAGTGAGCTCAACCACACGCTCAACAACCTGGGTGCCTGGATGAAGGACAAGAGCGTGGACAAGAACTGGGTATGGGGTGGTGGCTGCCAGGGATGGGCAGGATGGGACCAGTGGGTCCCCTACCATCTCCTTCCTGCTGCAGGCAACACAGCTGGACACAGCCTTCATCCGCAAGGACCCCTATGGGGTAGTGCTCATCATTGGGCCCTGGAACTACCCCGTCAACCTCCTCCTGGTGCCCCTCATTGGGGCCATCGCTGCTGGTAAGGCTGGGTGGCATCCCTACTACCCAACGAGGGCACCAGGACCTCCACGTAGGCATCCTGAGACCTCCCCAGGGGCGGTGATGGTGGTGGGTTTCTCTGCTCCCCAAGAGGCAGCTCCTCACTGGGAAGGAGCTCCTGTCCCACAGGTAACTGCGTTGTGCTGAAACCCTCCGAAATCAGCAGGAACATGGAGAGGCTGGTGGCCGAGGCACTGCCCTGCTACCTTGACAAGGTAGGAGAGCAGCTGGCCACGGCCTGTTGTCCCTCTGTGTCCTGAAAAAATATGGCTGAGCTGTATCCTGCATCTTTCTTCTAAACCACAGGACTGCTTCGCCGTGGTGACTGCCGGTGTGGAGGAGACCACCAGGCTGCTGGAGAACAAGTTTGACTACATCTTCTTCACTGGTGCGTTCCATGGGGAGGCAGAACTATGCTTTAGTCCCACCTTCAAGGCAAGGGGACACACAAGGACATGGCCAGGCTCGGCTTACACTGCTCCCCCTGCCCACAGGCAGTCCCTCAGTGGGCAGGATCGTGATGACAGCCGCCGCCAAGCACCTGACACCGGTGACGCTGGAGCTGGGGGGCAAGAACCCCTGCTACGTGTCTGACACCTGCAACGTGCAGAACGTGGCCCGGCGGGTGGCCTGGGGACGCTTCTTCAACGCGGGGCAGACCTGCGTCGCGCCCGACTACGTCCTGTGCAGCGTGGAGATGAGGGAGAGGCTGGTGCCTGCCCTGCGTAATGCCATCACCGAGTTCTACGGCTCTGAGCCCCGGAATTCCCCTGACTTCGCCCGCATCGTGGGTGACAAACAGTTCAAGCGCGTGCGGGCGCTGCTCAACAGCGGGCGTGTGGTCATCGGGGGACAGACAGATGAAAAGGAGCGCTACATCGGTGAGGGCACAGAATGCACAGGGTGGGTGCCTTGCCGGATCTGGTGCTGGATGACCATTCTCTGCTCCTGCAGCCCCAACAGTGCTGGTGGACGTCCAGGAGGATGACCCAGTGATGCGGGAGGAGATCTTTGGCCCCGTGTTGCCCATTTTGACAGTGACCAGCGAGGAGGACGCCATCACCTTCATCAACGCCCGGGAACGGCCACTGACGCTCTACGTCTTCTCCTCCAGCAAGAAGGTGGGCAACCATCTCCACCTCCACGGGGACAACGTGGGGTGGCCGCTGGGTGCTCAGAGTTCACGTTCCTCTACCCAAGGTGGTGTGCCGGCTGCTGGAGCGGACGAGCAGCGGCGGCTTCTGTGCCAACGATACCATCATGCACATGACGCTGACTTCGCTGCCTTTCGGTGGCGTTGGTATGTCCGTCCGTCTTTCTATCCGCCTGTCTGTCCACCTGCCTTTCTGCCTGTCTTGTCTGTCCATCCACCTGCCTATTCATCTGTCTATTTGCCTGTCTGTCCATCCGTCCCTCTGCCCGTCCATCCGTCCTTCTGTCCGTGAACCCCCATCCACAGGGTGCTGTCAGCCCCTCGTCCATCACACCCAGGACCCCCTTCACACCCCCCTACCCCTCCAAGGCCGCGACCTAGCGCCGTCGCAAGCCCTGAGGCTCTGTCTCCCGCTCAGGACACAGCGGCCTGGGTCGCTACCACGGCCGTTTCAGCTTCGAGACCTTCTCGCACCTCCGCTCGGCCCTGCTCCGTGCCGACGGCCGGGAGGCGCTGAACGGCCTCCGCTACCCCCCCTACAACCCGCGCCGCCTGCCCATGCTCCGCACCGCCGTGGAGAACCGCCGCGCCTCTACCTGCACGCTGCTCTGAGCGCAGCCTCAATAAACGCTCCCTTCCGCCCTCATTTCCGCCTGCCCAATCGCTGCGCCGCCCTGCCGCCCTCTAGCCAATCCGCGAGGAAGCCCGCCCCCTGTTTCTCGATGAATGGTTCTTACTGCCGCCAATCGGCGGCGACGACCAATAGAGTTCGAGTCACGGCTGTGGTCCCGCCCGGTGAAGCCGGCACCGCTGTGCGCATGTGCCGCTTCTCTCCGCGCCTGCGCGCTGTGCCTTGGGGGCGGGCCAGGGGTCAGGACGGCTGGGTCGTTGGGGGAGGTGAGGCCTGGGGGTGGAAGAAGGGGCTCCTGGGCCTGTGCTGGGAGGTGGGGGCTAGGGGGGGACACATGGGGGAGGTCCGGGGTTGAGGCGTCGTCTGAGGGGGAGGACGTTGTGGGGCATCGTGGGGTGGAGAGGGGGCAGAAAATTCGGATCCGTTTTGTGTTATGGGAGGGTGAGTGTGGACAGGACACCTAGTTCCCTTGGGTAGGGGACAGAGAATGGAAGTCCCCTTTGTGTTTTTTGGGGCGGGGGGGCCAGGACACCTAAGTCCTTAGGTAGGGGAGGGACAGGACACCCTGTTCCCTTAGCTAGTAGGATGCTTGCGTCCCTTGTGGGGCGTTGTGTGGGGGAGCAGGACACCTGGGGCTCCCTTATGGGAAGCAGTGCTGGGGGGGGCTGCCCAGGACCCCCTCGTGCTGAGCATCCTCTGCAGCAGGACAGGACATGGCAGCGCTCCGCCTGTTGCACCGGGCTGTCCGGGCAGGTAAGTGGCCAAACCGGGATCACCCCGAACCCCATCGGCGGCTCCGTGCTGCTGGCACGCCCTCCCCACCGCTCTGCCCTTCCCAGGTCCGCCGCTTCCCCCCTTGTGCTACCTGCGGGCACTCAGCACCACCACCCCCCGGGAGTGCTACAGTGAGTACTCCCCCTATCTGCGTTCCCATCGCCGTCACCATCCCTGTCCCCATCCCAACCGTGTCCCTTCCCAACTCCCGTCGCCGTCCCCACAAAGCGGGGGCTGCTGCCGTCCCCCCCACTCCGTGCAGGGTGAGGACGGCGTCGCGTTCCCCGCAGAGTACGTCAACATCCAGGAGCCTGCCATGGACATGAAGTCCATCACCGACCGCGCCGCACAGACCCTGCTGTGGACGGAGCTCTTCCGAGGTGAGCCCCGCGGCGTGGCCCACCCCTTGCGGTGACGTCTGGAGGTGACATTTGGCTCCGCTTGCGAGTGACGCTGCGTTCCCGCAGGGCTGGCCATGACGCTGAGCTACCTGTTCCGAGAGCCGGCCACCATCAATTACCCCTTCGAGAAGGGACCGCTGAGCCCACGCTTCCGTGGGGAGCACGCGCTGCGCCGCTACCCCTCGGGCGAGGAGCGCTGCATCGCCTGCAAGCTCTGCGAGGCCATCTGCCCCGCACAGGTGAGCACCCCCCCCCGTCTTACCCTCTGTTATCGGGGCTCCCCCTCTGCTGACGTTGTGCCTGGGGACAGGCCATCACCATCGAGGCCGAGCCCAGGGCGGATGGCAGCCGCCGCACCACGCGCTACGACATCGACATGACCAAGTGCATCTACTGCGGCTTCTGCCAGGAGGCCTGCCCCGTGGATGCCATCGTGGAGGTGAGGTGGGAGCGGGACCCTCCTGCCGTGGGGCCGCCGGGGTCCTTTGCTGAACCCCTCCCACCCGGTAGGGTCCCAACTTTGAGTTCTCGACGGAGACGCACGAGGAGCTGCTCTACAACAAGGAGAAGCTGCTCAACAACGGCGACAAGTGGGAGGCTGAGATCGCGGCCAACATCCAGGCTGATTACCTGTACCGGTGATGGTGGAGGACCGCGCCACGTTCCCCCCCAAATCCCTTTAATAAAGTCGGGGTACGCCAGCCCCTTCCTAATCCCAAGCTCATGCCTGCCTTGTCTGATTCTGTAGGGGGGGACGGGACGTGTTGGTCCTGGGGGCTGCCCGCTGCTCTCGCTCCTGTTCCGGGGGCTGCAGTGGGAGCACCAGAAGCCCGCTGGGGAGGGGAACGCGGGTGGGCAAGGGGAGTCGGGGGGCACCTAATGGAGGGGTTGCCAGTGCTTGGGGGGGCGGGTTCCGCTGCTGGAGTGCCGCCCCCGGAGCGCCGGGGCGAGTTCCTGTGGGTAGCGGAGGGCCGGGCCCTTCCTGGGGGAAGAGGAAGTGAGGAGCCCGGCCGGCCCCGGCCCTCCCTGCCGAGCACCGGGTAGGAGCGGGCGGCGCCGGACGGCTCCGGGCTGCGAATCCCGGGAGGAGGGAGGGGACAGCGTGGGGCGGGCGCCGGGGCCGAGGGGCGGGGATGGGGGAGGGGGTCTCGGTTCCTCCGGGCCGGGAGCGAGTTGGCTCTGACTCAG
>NC_034414.1:1719337-1736677 GCF_002078875.1 Numida meleagris | reverse complement strand
GGGGGGAGTTGGGGGTGGGACAGCGTTGTGCAACTGAAGTGCTGGGAACAGCGTGACCGCGGCCGACTCAGCCGGGAAGTGCCGTGTGACTTCCCCTGGCCCCAGCCCTGCAGCGGGGACAGCGCGGCTGAGGAGAGGCAGCAGGGTCTCCTATATCCCACCCCATCTCCATCCCACTCCTTAATCCCATCTCCATCCCACCACCCCAACTCATCTCCATCCCATTCCTTAATCCCATCTCCATCCCACTGCCCCAACCCATCCCATCTCCATCCCAACCCATCCCATCCCATTCCTTAATCCCATCTCCATCCCAACCCATCCCATCTCCACCCCACCACCCCAACCCATCTCCATCCCATTCCTCAATCCCATCTCCATCCCACCACCCCAACCCATCCCATCCCATCCCTCCATCCCAACCCATCCTACCCCTACTGCAGCCCCCCCTGACTACTCACCTCCCCCCACAGCCACAGGGTGCCCTCAACCAGGCCGCCATGGGTTCCCTGTTCCGCAGCGAGGAGGTCTGCCTGGCGCAGCTCTTCCTGCACTCGGCCTCAGCATACAGCTGTGTCAGTGAGCTGGGCGAGCGGGGCCTGCTGGAGTTCAGGGATGTACGTAGGAGGGTGCAGGGACCCCCATCTGTATGGCCCTGGGGCAGTGGGACAGGTTGGGATGGGCTGGGGGTTTGGGTAGTGTGGGTGCAGGGGGGGCTCAGGGGGGTTTGTGTTTAGGTTCAGGATATTGGGCATAGATGGTTGGGGGTGATGTGGGTGTCAAGTGATTGGGATAGCTGGGTTTGGGTGCTCTACGTGTAGATGCTCTGGGTGCAGGATATTGGGCACGGGTGGTTTGGGGTGCTCTGAGTGAAGGGGAATTGGGATGGATGGGTTTGGGTGCTGTGGGTGGAGGGGCTTGGGGTTCTCTGAGTGAAGGGGAATCGGGATGGATGGGTTTGGGTGCTGTGGGTGAAGAACATGGGGTTTGGGTCCTGTGGGGACAGGTGCATGCTGACAGAGGTGCTGCACACCCCAATGTTTGCCCCTGCTCTGCCAACTGTGACCATGCCCCCTCCCTCCCCAGCTGAACCCCCACGTGAGCGCCTTCCAGCGGCGCTTCGTGGGCGAGGTGCGGCGCTGCGAGGAGATGGAGAAGACTTTCAGTGAGTGCTGAACCCGGGGCTACCTGGGGTGGGGGGGATCCTTCCCCCTGAGCCCCTCTCCCACCTCTCCTCTTGCAGCCTTCCTGCAGCAGGAGCTACGCGGGGCCGGGCGGGTGCTGGGGCCGTGCACCGAAAACCCTCCGGCACCGGCGGCCCGCGAGGCTCTGCGAGTGCAGGAGCAGTCGGAGCAGCTGGCGAGGGAGCTGCGTGAGGTCAGCTGCAACCGTTCTGCCCTGCGAGGACGCCTGCAGGACCTGCGCCAATACCTGCACGTCCTGCGCGAGGGCCAGCGCCTCACCAGCATGCCGGTGGGTGCCGGGACCCACCAGCCCGTGGGGAAGTCTGTCCCACGCCATGTCAACCCACGGCTTCCTCTCTCTGCTCCCCCGGAACACTGCAGGGCCCCCCCGGATCGCCGCCGTCGAGCCGGGCGTTCACTGAGCATGAGCCGTTGCTCGACCCCTCTGTGCACCACCACCTTGACCGCAAGATCAAGTAAGCAGAGCTGGAGGGGCGTGGGGCAACTGCGGGGCAGGGGCATGGCTGTAGGATGAGTGTTGGAGATGGGTCATGGGGCGGTAGGACAGGAGTTGTAGATTGGTTGTCGGGCAATGGTATGGTTGTAGGATGAGGGTTGGAGATGAGTGAGGCAATGGTATGGCTTGTAGGATGAGGGTTGGAGATGGGCCCATGGGGCAATGCTATGGTTCTAGGATGAGGGTTGGAGATGGGCCCATGGGACAGTGGTGTGGTTGTAGGACAAGAGTTGGAGGTGGGCCCATGGGATAATGGTGTGGTTGTTGGACAAGAGTTGGAGATAGGCCATGCGTCAGGGACATTATGCAAAGCTGTAGGATAAGGGTTGTTGTAGTGATCGGAAAGATCAACAGGATGGAAAAGGTGTTACAAAAGGGGTGGAAGGACCACCACGATAGCAAGGTGCTACAAGGGAAGGGAAGCAGATAGCTCACCTGTATCAGAAGATTCTGGGTTCACAGGGAAAAGCTTCCACCAAGGAGGGATCTCTAGAAAGAGATCCTTCCTCAGTGGCAGCCAGCCCTTCAATGAGGCCTAAGAGGGGTGCAGCCTGGCTTCCCATCACACAGTGAATTGCCTTCACCTGTGCTCCCAGGGCTGACTGGGTCTTTGCTCCAGGCGCTCAATCAGTGGTTCAGGCCCTGGCTCAGCAGTTCCCATACAGTTGGAAATAGGCCGTGGGGTGGGGGCATGGCCACGGGTCAGGGTGACAGCAGAGCCGTGCCCATCCCAGTGCCCACACTGTGTCCTCACAGCTTCGTGACCGGTGTCATCCACCCGTGGCGGGTGAGCGCCTTTGAACGGCTGCTGTGGCGAGCCTGCCGTGGCTACCTGGTGGCCAGTTTTGTGGAGATGCCTGAGCCCCTGGAGGACCCGAACACGGTGACTGGGGCGCCGGGGGCCTGGTGGGAAAGGGACACGGGACGAGCCGGTGCTAATGGGACCTACGTGCCCCCAGGGTGAGAGCGTCACCTGGGTCATCTTCCTCATCTCCTACTGGGGCGAGCAGATCGGGCAGAAGATCCACAAGATCTCAGACTGGTGAGGGAGCAGCCCCGTGTCATTTGGACACGCGAGAAAGGTTTATTTAGCGAGACCCGCTGCAGTGCCAGGGAGCACCAGCCTCCAGCGTGGCAATCTCCATCTGTCCCAGCTTCCACTGCCGCGTGTATCCCTACCCAGAGAGCGAGGCCAGCCGGGCCGACACATTGAACGGGCTGCTCAGCCAGATCCAGGACCTCAGCGTGGTGAGCTGGGCGCCGTGGCGGGGGACAGGGTGGCCACACTGGGACTCCAAATCCCTGACCCCCGTTGGGGTGCCCGCAGGTGCTGGAGGAGACGGAGCAGTACCTGGCGCAGGTGCTGGACAAGGTGGTGCTGGCACTGCCCGCCTGGCGGGTGCAGGTGCAGAAGATGAAGGCCGTCTACCTCGTCCTCAACCAGTGCAGCTTGGACGTCACGGAGAAGTGCCTCATTGCCGAGGTCTGGTGTCCCGTGCAGGACCTCACCCAGGTGCAGGAAGCCCTGCGCCAAGGATCGGTGCGTGTCCTCAGTGGGGTTGCTTGGTGGCTCCGTGTCCTCATGCCGAGGTTGCTTTGGTGGACCCGTGTCCTTGGGCCAAGAGTTGCTCGGTGTGCTCCCACCCGTGTCAAAGGTGCCACCCCCCATGACGTGCCCCATGGTGGTACATGTTGTGGGGCGAGTTATCACCCCCCACCCCCGGTGCCCCGCATCCCTGTGCCACCCCCAGTTTGCGTCCACCCTGCTCTAACACGGCCACGGGTTGGGTGCCGCGGGTCAGACTCCAGATGCCCTCCCCACAGTACAAGAGTGGCTCGAGCGTGGAGTGCTTCGTGCAGAGGATCCCCACCTTGGAGAGCCCCCCAACTCTCATCCGCACCAACAAGTTCACTGCCGGCTTCCAGAACATCGTGGATGCCTATGGGGTGGCCAGCTACCAGGAGGTGAACCCCGGTAAGGACCACGGTGTCCCCCTGCTGCACCCCAACGCTGAGGGGGCCCCACGTGACATGGTCCCTGTGCCTTGCAGCCCCCTACGCCATCATCACGTTCCCCTTCATCTTTGCCATCATGTTTGGGGATGTGGGGCACGGGCTGCTCATGTTCCTCTTCGCCCTCTGGATGGTGCTGTTTGAGAACAGCCCCAGCCTGCAGCAGGGCAGCAACGAGGTGAGTGGGACGTGGCGTGGGGCAAGGTAGGGAGGGGTTGGAAGTAGAGGGGAAGCGTTGGAGGTAGGGGTTGGAGGTAGAGGATGAGGTTGGAGTTGCAAGCTGGGTTTGCTGTGGCACAGGGCCACCTTGGGGCAAATTAAAGTTCTGGGCGGGGTGGTGTGGGATGGGAACGGCGTGGGCTGGAATGGTGGTGTGGGACATGGGAGCCACGTTTTGCCAACCCCCCCCAGATCTGGCAGATGTTCTTCAAGGGACGCTACCTCATCCTGCTCATGGGGGCCTTTTCCATCTACACCGGCTTCATTTACAATGAGTGCTTCAGCAAAGCCACTGTCATCTTCCCCTCGGCCTGGAGCGTGGCCACCATGGCCAACCACTCCTCCTGGAGGTGGGTCCCCATTTTTCCGTGCATCCCTTGCCCTGCCTGCTCTGACCCCTCGCTCTGCCCACAGCTCTGCCTACCTCGCCACCCACCCATCCCTCACCCTGGACCCCAATGTCACTGGTGTCTTCCGAGGGCCCTATCCTTTCGGCATCGACCCGGTCAGTATCCCATGGGGACAAGGGCAGGATGGGACCCTCGGCGAGGTGGCGTCTCGCTCATGTTGTCCTCGGCAGATCTGGAGCTTAGCCACCAACCACCTCAACTTCCTCAACTCCTTCAAGATGAAGATGTCGGTGGTGCTGGGCATCGTGCACATGGGTTTCGGCGTCCTGCTAGGCGCCTTCAACCACGTGTGAGTCCCCCTCCCGGATCGTGCTGAGGGGGCTGTGGCGGGATGGGGTCCTGCACCTGCACGGGGCTGAGCTGAGTGCAAGCCTTGTTGTTGGCTCCTGCTCAGGCACTTCCGACAGTGGCACCGGCTGGTGCTGGAGCTCCTGCCTGAGGTCGTCTTCTTGCTGGCGCTCTTTGGCTACCTCGTCTTCCTCATCTTCTACAAGTGGGTCAAGTTCAGCGCCGCTGACTCCCAGGTGGCCCCCAGCATCCTCATCCACTTCATCGACATGTTTCTCTTCACCTCCAACGCCGACAACCTCCCGCTCTACCGGGGCCAGGTAGCGCCTCTGGGACCCCCGCCAAGACTGGGGTGTCCCAGTGTCACGAGCGGGGACGTCCTCAGCTCCATGTGTGGAGCGTTGGGTGTCCCGGTGCCGGAAGGGGACCCCAAATCGCTGTGTGCTGCAGGTGCCAGTGCAGATGGTGCTGGTGGTGCTGGCACTGGTGTCGGTGCCTGTGCTGCTCCTGGGGACGCCCCTGTACCTGTACAACCAGCGGCACAGGTCGAGGGTGAACTCTATCCCGGTGAGGCTGGGGATGAGGTTGGGGGTCTTGGCTGGGGTCGTGGGGCACCACAGCATGGCCTGACCAAAGCTGCTGTCCCCACGCAGCCAGCGGCCATGGTGGAGCAGGAGCCGCTGCTGGAGGGGCAGGAGGCCGGCAACTCCGTCAATGCCACCAAGGAAGATGTGGAGAGCGGGGGGCACGGCCCTGACGCCGAGGTGAGGGGCTGGGGGGCTGGTGAGGGGGTCTGATGTCTTGGCCCCCCCCCACACCAGCCCCACACACAGCGTCCCACCTCGGTCCCTGCAGCACATGGACTTCTCCGAGGTCTTCATGCACCAAGCCATCCACACCATCGAGTACTGCCTGGGCTGCATCTCCAACACCGCGTCCTACCTGCGGCTCTGGGCACTCAGCCTCGCCCATGCTCGTGAGTGTCCCCCGTTCCCCCCCCCCTCAAAACCCACCCCCGTGGCCAGGCCGAGCCTCACTGCCGCCCCCCCGCCATGTCCCCCACCCCACGGGCAGAGCTCTCTGAGGTGCTGTGGACCATGGTGATGCACAACGGCTTTGTGGGGCTGAGCTACGTCGGCGGTGTCGTGCTGGTGCCCGTCTTCGCTGCCTTCGCCGTGCTGACCGTGGCCATCCTGCTGGTGATGGAGGGGCTCTCCGCCTTCCTGCATGCCCTTCGCCTGCACTGGTGAGCCTAGTGGATATGGAGGGGACAGAACGCCCTCCCCCCTTCCTCCCCCCCAAAGCCCTCACTGTGCCCCTTTCCTTCCTTCCTTGGCAGGGTGGAGTTTCAGAATAAGTTTTACGTGGGTGCTGGCTACAAGCTGTGCCCCTTCACCTTTGCACCCGATCCCTGGGAGTAACTGAACTGTGCCGCATGGACCTGGGGGGGGTTCCACGTTGCTGGGACCCCCCAGTGCCATGGGGCGGGGGAGGTTGGCTGCATGCCCCCTGGTCCCCTCCTCTCCTTTTCCAAGCCTAGATGTTTCTGCAGTGAATAAAACCCCCCGGCTCCCTGTCTGCGTCCCCTGTTTGAGTGGGAATCCCTGGGTTGGAGGGGAAGCACAGGGATGACCCCTCACTGCTGCCCGTAGCCGAAGCCATCTGGCTGCAGGGCAGGGAGGGGGTAGGGGCTGGCACGGGGCTTGGCCCCCATGTAGACACTGGGGGGTGGGTAGGGGAGGGGCTGGAAGTGGGGCGCAGAGAAACCTGGGGGGGCCACAGCAGCCAGCGCCCCATGGTTGCGGGGGAGCAGCGGGGGGGCAGCACGGCCTCTGGCCCCCCTACCTTTGTCCTGTATGGTGGCCTGGGGGAGGGACAGCGTGGCCCCACACCTGCAAGAGGGAGGGTATGGGGGTGCTGAGGATGTGGCCATCGCCATCACATTGTGGCAGTAGGGGGGGGTCTTACCATGGCTCAGGCTCGCCGTCCCGAAACCCTTTGGCGAAGGGGTTGCTGGCGATCTTCAACTGGGTGATCTGCAGAGGAAGGGGGAGCAAACGGGATCAGGGGGCTGCAGGCTGGGGGGCACCCCATTGTCTCCCTCCCCCCCTTCCCCAGCTCACCCGGTGGTTCTGGTATGCCGTCACCGCCATGAACTGGGTCTCGGGGAAGCTGAAGGACTTGAAGTTCTGGTGGGCAAAGCGTTCGCTGTCACGCCGGGGGTCCACCAGCACCACGTGGAAGCGGGGCTGGTAGCGGTGCATGGAGTTGAGGATGATCTGCAATAGGGCAGAGGGTGGGTGGCGGGACCCTTGCCCCACATGCACCCCCCACATCCCTACCCCAGCACCATGTCCTCACGTGTCCGTTGTCATCCAGGAGGTTGTTGGTGAGCTTGAGCTTGTCAAAGGAGACGATCTGCCGCATCCACTGGGCGCCCTTGGCTGGCGAGTCAGGGTGGAAGTGGACGCGGCCGGGAGCTGCTGGGTCAGCACGGCCAGCCACCAGCCAGGACGAGCTGTGGAAGGCGTACCTGGGGGGCTCAGGGGGGCTCAGCACGGGGCTCAGCACCGTTGGACTGCACCCATTGCATCCCCATCCCCCTCCATCCCCACCGGTATCTCTTGTCATCCAATGGCACGAAGTCCATCAGCAGGACGTAGTCGGCCAACGGGTCCAACCCCGACAGCTTCACCTGGAAGGTGGGGAACATCCTCCTGCGGGGAGGGGGGAAAGCCACAGGGGTGCCCCCCTGCCCCGCCACCCCCCTGCTCCCCACCGCCGTGCCTACCTGCCTGCCTTGGTGACGATCATCTCGGTGCCCAGGCGGTTGAACTCCTCCCAGAGGTTGCCCATCTCCAGCCGTGCCACGGCATGGCACACGCGGCGGTTCTTGCCACTGGCCCCTGTCCCCTCACACGCCCATCCAGGAACAGCGCCTGCGGGGGGACCCTCGCCGGGAGCGGCCAGGAAGGCTGTGGAGGGGACAATACCTGCCGAGGTTCCCGCACCCCACTTTTGGAAGCCACCCTGTGTACCCTCAGCCACCCACCGCGTCCTCCTCCAGGTGGGGGTCCCCAGCGTGGCATGGCGTTATCCCCACCCTGTCGCCTTTTACCTGCCATGGGTGGGTAGGAAGCGACTGCAACTCTGCCAGCTCCAGACCGCAGCCCCCGCAGAACACCGAGGGGTTTTATCTCCCTGCTTGGGGGTGGAGACAAGGGGGCTGGAGCTCGATGGGAGCACAGCCCCCCCTCCCTGTTCTGCCTTCACGCCTTGGCACCCCAGTGATGGATGGGAGGGGCAGCGACGGTGTTGGGACCCCCAGATGGGTCTGAGCGTGCCCTGGGGTGGGGGATGTGACCCTGGGGATGGGGGGGTCGTTCCCAAACTGGGATGGGGCCAGCAGCGCAGCTGGGGCGATGGGGACACCGGGTGGGGGCTGAAGCCCCTGCGTTTTGGGTCAGCGCTAGATTTTGGGGAATGGGACAGGTTTGCAATGAAGAGAGGGGGCCGCCACCTCCTCAAGCCCCCACATCCATCACCTCGCTGCCTGCATGCCCCGCGGCAACAGCGTGGCCCCATCCATCTCCTGCTGTCAGCTGCAGGGCCGGCATTGAGCAGGAGATGAGGAGGTGTGAGGTGATATGACAACCGGCGCGGGGCTCGGCACTGCAGTCCTCGTAGTCGATTTTTCTGCTTTCCTCTGTTTTTCAGCAATTAGTGACCTTCTCTGGTCTCCATCGTCAGAGCGTTTTCCCACGTAGAAATCCTCCCTCACTGGGGTGGGAGCAAGACCCCCAATTTCGGGACGGGTGCCCTTTGGGAGAGCTGCATCCAGGTTTGTGAACAGGGGATGGTCGGCTTGAAAAACCGCACAGCTTGTGAAAATGGCTGCTTCTGGGCATCGGCATCAATTGCTGTTTCATTTCTTCCTTCCCAAGGCTGCCTACTTCCTATTTTCAAGCAACGAATGTGGTAGTTGTGCTGGCGCCATGATAATAACCCGTCGGTGTCCCCCAGCAGAGTTCCTGCAGACCGAGAGTGTCAGGGTGATGAATCTGGGTCTTCAATAAATCTGCCCATTTTATCACACCAGCCAACACCTGAAACAGAGCACGAAGCCATAGGGCCTGATCTTGCCCTCCCTGTGCATCACCACCTGACGGCCAGAGACGATGCTCCAGACGTGCCATATCTATAAAATGTGAGCCTTTGATGTCCGAGGGTTTGTCCAACCCAACCTTGCTTTGGGAAGGTGGAACCCAACCTTGTTTTGCAGAGTTTCTCCTCATTGTGAAGGTAGGTGTCACCCCAAGCACCAAGGGGTGCAGGACCGTGGGCGGTCCTCAGTGGGATCGCGATCTGGATCACCTGGGAAGCCCTCTCCAGGCAGAACAAGGAGAAGAAGGTGGCACAGAGCATCCAGCATGCGTTTGCCATGGGGAAATCATGCCTGACCAACTTGGGCATTGTACAAGATGAGGTGACAGCCGTGTGGGTGAGATGGACAGCAGTGAGTGGCATTTACTACTACTTCAGCAAGGTCACTATGATACCACTGGCTCCATGTAGTCAAACTTGTGAGCTGTGGTTTGCGTACAAGGGGTTTAAAATGAGTAGCAAGGTGTTTCATCAGCCAAGGTGGCTGTGGGATTGTGCCCCACCGGTGCCCATCTAAGCACTTGGTGAAGCTGATAGGAGCTCTGAAATGTTCACAAAGTGGATGCGTGTGGCCAGATATTGTCTCTTTAAGGGAGCCCAATGCCCCTTCGTTCATCTGAGCCAATACCTTCTCCTTTGGGTGCCCTTCTTCTCCAAACCAAGACATGCGGAGAAAGGATGATGACTTGCTTTGGGCTTTGTCCCTCTCCTGGGGCTCGAAGAGATCCCTCAACTACATGAAGTAGCAGGGCTTCCTTCAAGAGCCTTCCCGAAGGCTCTAGAAACAGGTTAGAGAACCAGGAAATGCTTTATAGCTGAACAAGAGTCTCAGGAAGCCAAGAGAAACCTGTCTCCTAAGGTTTCGTTGTTCAGAAGTTCCAGGAAAGAAGCACACAGTATAGAACATTGCGACATCCCGTTTTATGTTACCCACGTGCCTGGAGTCTTCCTTTAGATCTCATCCCTAGGGCCTGCTGGAGAAAGGGCTTTACATCTGGCAGATACCTGCCTGCAGAAGAAAAAACTGCGAGGATCTCGCAGTCGTGCTTCATGTGGAGAGCATGCACCAAGCCAATGGCAGAGAGCAGTCGCACTCAGGTGACTGCACTTGCTTTAGCAGGGTTCACAGGTGACCTCATGAGTCAGGTTCCCCTTTTCTTTCTGTTTCTGCTCATCTATACAGACACTGCCCTGGTGAACCTGGCAATGATCGCGTTGATTGGTTCCAGCCCTCGACTCCCCACCTCCCTGTATTATTTGCTGGGCAATCTGGCTTTTGTAGACCTCGTCTCTTCCACCATCACCACCCCCAAGGTGTTGGTTGACTTTGTGTCAGAGAAGAAGGGCATTGCCTTTGCTGGATGTGCAGCCCAGGTGTTCATTTTTGACTTTTTGGGGTGACCAAAGGCTTCCTGCTGGCTATGATGGCTTAAGACCATTGTGCGGCCATTTGCCATCCCCTGCTGTACTCGGCCAACATATTCCCAAAATGCTGCTCCTCTTGTGCCTCCTACCTGCCTGTTGTGAGCTTCCTCTGTGGTTCATCACTCCTTATTTACTTAAAGAATGGCGCAAGGGATGATAAATGGACAGCAGTGCTCTATACCACAGTGACCCCCATGTGGAACCCCTTGATCTACAGCCTGAGGAACCGGGAGGGGAAGGAGGCTTTGAGAAGACTCACAAAAATGATGAAGATGTGGGTGATGAGCTCTGTTTTTTCATTACATATCCCATATGGATGGTGTTTCTGGGGTCTCCTGCCCGTTGCCTTACCTGATGCACCGGCCAATTCGTTGTCCTCCATTGGTTCAGGGTACTGACAATTTCACTCAGCATTCTGAATGTAATTAATTGTGCTTAGCAGTTAACTTACCCCCAACCAAGGGGCAAGTAGAGAGCTACAACCGCACTCGTCTCGCTTAAATCTCTGCCATTTCCATTTATTCAGTTCTACGTATTGGGTCAAAATTAGCCAAGAGAATGTCTGTAGCTGGTAGGGCCTAAAAAATGACCTGAGAGGTGAGCTGTCTTCTGCTACCTATGGAAACCTCCGCAGTTTGCTCGCAGTGGGGACTGACCCTTCTACTTAGCAAGTAGGGACAAAAGAGATACTGTCATTCCAGGAAATCAAGGAAACGTTATAAAGTCATTAAATGCCATCACATGTGGCCTGAGGACGCCAACGCCTTTAGCAAGAAAAGGAGAGATGACAGCAAGTAACTGATACGCTACACGGGAACTGCGCTTCCTTGTTGATCGTGAAATATCATTCAATGATTAACAGCTAAAAAATTACGGATGGCAGTCGGGCGACCTCTGTTGAGAATGGAGGCATTGCAAAGTGGTCTGAGATACGGCCGTGGTGATCCCCCCCCCAAGGAAGCTGCTAGCAAATGCTAGATGGTTTTAGTGGCCTTTCCCACCCTTAGTGATTCCATGACCCTTGAGGATCGTGGTGAAACCTAGAACCCTAGTGATACCCCAGAGCTGTGCAATAATTCGGGTTGGTGGTGAGGCAAGCAAGAAACCGGATCAAATTAAACCAGGATGACAGTGATCTGTTGATTTATTGACACATAACCAACAGACTAGCCCTGACCTATGCGTTCAGGGTCAGACTACAAAGCAGCAGAGCTGAGTACTCTTTTGTATCCTGAGTTTCTTGCTAAATCCCTGGTTACTATTTAATCCAGTCTTGTGGTTGTCTTTCTTGTCAGATCGGAGCAAACCTTCTCAGACTGCACTGGGTGTTTCCCTCCCACCCTGTTTGCTCTCCCATTCCTGCCTTATCAGCACAGCTGTCGCTCTGCCAAGGGAGACATCACCGGAGTTTCCTTTGTGGGAAATACTCTGCAGGAAATCTCATCCTGAGATCCACATCCAGCTCCAACGTGAAGCCCACAGAGCGCTCGTGGGAGGAATCAATTCCAAAAGAACAAGCGGTTGTTGATCTTTTCCCATATACCTTGTCCCTGAAATGGGTCCCAGGACTGCATGCAGCTCGTGCCATATGCATACCACCTGCTGCATGGGCACGAGCTGCCCGCTCCTGATGACCGTGTTGTCTTCCGTGTGCTTAGAGACAACATCCAGAATCCGTGGTTCCATCCCTCTCCCAGGGATGGATGCAAGGCTGACTGGCCTGCAGTTCCCTGCATTCTCCTTCTTGCCCTTTTTGAAGACCGGTGACATTGGCTTTCTTCTAGTCCTCAGGCTCCTCTCCTGGTTGCCATAGCCTTTCAAAGACAATCAAGAGTGGCCTAGCAATGATGTCCACCAGCACCCTCAGCACTCATGGGTGCATCCCATCAGGACCCGTAGTCTGGGTGTCAAGTTTTCCTGAATGTTCTACACCCTAACGATCTCCCCATTCAATGGAAAGTCTTCCTTCTCCAGACTTTCTCCCCTATCTCCTGGGCCAGGGATCTCTTGAAGGCTGGCCTTGGCAGTGAAGGCTGAAGCAAGGTTAATATTCAGTATCTCTGCTTTCTCTGCATTCTCTGCTACCAGGGTCTCTGCCTGC
Organism: Numida meleagris; assembly: GCF_002078875.1. Taxonomy (NCBI): domain Eukaryota; kingdom Metazoa; phylum Chordata; class Aves; order Galliformes; family Numididae; genus Numida; species Numida meleagris. Next base: position 1,724,356 of record NC_034414.1, on the reverse strand, counting down.
TCAGTAGCGGGCCCACATTTTCCCTAGTTTTCCTTTTGTTATGTATGGATTTGAAGAAGCCCTTTGTGTTGTCCTAGCCGCATTTAATTCCAAATGGGCCTTGTCCTTACCCCTGCAACATTTTTGTATGTTCCAACAACACCCCTGTATTGATCCCTGTTTCCACCTCCTCTAGCACCTCCTGCTTGTTTTTGACAGGAGTTTCTTGCTTGCTTGTCATACAGGTCTGTTGCTTCCTTTGTCCCACAGGGATCCATTGCTCTTGCATCTGGAGGAAGTGATACGTGAATATAACCAGCTCTCTCAGACCCTTCTTCCATCTAGGGCCTGTTCCCATGGGACTCTACGCAGAAGGTTCCAGAAGAGGCTGAAGGTAGCTCTCCTGGAGTACAGGCTTCCCATGCAGGGTTGGAAAAGACCTTCAAGATCATCCAGTCCAACCATCCACCTATCACCAGCAGTTCTCACTAAACCGTGCCCCTCGACGCAACGTTTGAACGTTCCTCAAACACCTCCAGAGTCAGTGACTCCACCACCTCCTTCTGTAGATACTTAGTGATTATAGCTGAAGATCACCTCAAAATGTTTTCGAGGAAAGGACTTATCTCCTTAGCTTTAAATAATACCATGTCATCTCCCTTTGTATGCGCCCCTTATGGGCAAGGGAGATTAGGTCAAGGATGTTGGTAGGACCTGGGTTAAACACCAACAATTCATCTGTCAGCTCTGTGGATCATGTCGGTCAGAGTCATGTTGACTATAAGAACTTGGCCCACAAAGGAGTAACAACAGACAACAAGCCATGGGACTTAATTTGAGCTGAACCTAAAACAGAGTGAAGTGAGTCTCATTCTGGAGGATCTGACTGATGCTGGCGGGTAAACAAAGGCACAGAAAGAGAAAAACGTACTTATTCTCCTTTGAATAAAAGGGAGCAGATGACTCCTGGAGAGCTGAAGGATCTGGAGACCAACCTTTTCTTTCAGAGCTAGCTGGAAACCAAACCAACTTCCGTTTACCTTAGCACAGCAGTGCGTTTTAATATTGCAACACCCAACAAAGTCATGTTTGAAGAGGTTCTCTGGGGCTGGGACCGCTCCTGAAGTCCCAGCACATAAAGATGCGACAATTTCAGAGCCCATAAGACAATGTTAAATGATGGCAGCTTCTTGAAGAGATCCCTTTGCAGAGCTGCATGTCTCAGAGCAGCCATAGAAGGAGGGAGAAGAGCTCATTATGGCTATATTGCTATGATAACATATAGATATATAATAGATAATATAATTCTGTAATTTTTTGAAAAACACTACAATTCACGGGGCAAGATTGCTGATGTGCAAATGCATGTGTCGAGCAGTAATAACGCTGCCCTCGCTTGCTGCGTTAGTGAGGCTTGATGGGGACTGTAATTGCTAACAGGTAAGCATTGGGATGAAAAGAAATCAGAGAGAAATTCCAAACTGAGGATGACCTCAGGTGGGATGCTTTCAGATTGTTTTTAGAAAAGGTTATTGAGGCAGGCACTAAAAGGGATGGACTAGAGAAGCTGTCCTGGTATGTATTACTTGTTATGTGTGGTGACGCTTTTTTATTCATTTTTTTCCCCTCCCTTTGTCATTTTTGATAAAAGTACATGCAACTTTCTCCAGTAGTATCTGGCTGTCTTTCTCAGCTGTGTTTCCTGGACAGCCGGTGCCTGTGACAGCTCCTCCTGCTCCATCCTTCTGGGCTGCAGCACTGGTTTCATGAATTCAGCATGAGGAATTCGCAAAACGTGAACCACGATCCTCTGCTGTGCTCATTCACAAAAAGCCAAGGGACAAACTGCAAGCGGCTGGCCAAATTCGTCATGGTGGGGCTCACAGATAAGCTAGAGCTTCAGCTTGCTCTTTTTAGGGCATATTTGGTAGTTTATCTCTCCATTTTGCTAGGAAATGTGGGCGTAACGGGGATAAAAAACACAACCTGCCCTCAGCTCTGCTCCCCCATGTACTATTTCCTGGGCAGTCTGGCTTTGGTAGACCATCTCTACTCCACAGTTGTCACCCCCAGTGAGAGAGGTGGGAACGGCCTCTCTACTTATTTAAAGCCAAACTCAAGCTAGTCAACTGTAGAAGACAAGTGGATTGCAGTGCTCTACACCATGGTGACCCGGACACTGAACCCCTTGATCTACAGCCTGAGGAACCAGGAGGCGAAGGAGACATTGCGGAGACTCAGAGCCAGGAAAAGAACCTGAAAAGGATAAAGAAATGAGGTCTTCGAGTTATGTGGCCTGTGTTTTGGGCATTGCAAGTAGCAGATTGGCCTTCAAATAACAGTGGAATCATAGGATCACCAAGGTTGGAAAAAACCTCCAAGATCATCCAGTTCAAGCATTCACCTACCACCAATATCTCCCAGTAAAACACATCTCTCAGCACGTCTAAATGTTTCTTAGACAATTCCAAGGACAGTGACTCCATCACCTCCCTGCGTAGTCGATTACAGCAACTGACTGCGCTCTTCATTTTCTATCTCTTAGTTGCTGAGAAAGTCTACGTGAATGCTAGATGTTACAAAAGAAAGAAAAGCTCACCTGTCTCCGAGGATCTAAGTTTGCAGAGGAAACTCCACAGAGAAGGGATCTCCAGAAAGAGACCCTTCCTCAGTCGCAGTCAGCCCTTAAATGAGGCCTAAGAGGGTGCAGCCTGGCTCCACCCCTTCTGGTCACACAGGTGAATTGCCTTCATCTGTGCTCCCAGGGTTGGCTGAGTCTTTCCTCCAGGTGCTCAATCAGTAGTCCAGCCCGTGACTCAGTAGTTCCCATTCACTCACCAAGTTCAATTCCATCTGTGCCTTAGCTTTCCTGATCCCATCCCTGTACATCTGGACAGTATCCCTGTATTCTTCTCGGTCCATCCATCCCTGCTTCCACTGCTGATGTTTTTCTTTCTTTTCCCCCAGTTTGACCACTATGTCCTTGCCAAACCACGCCAATTTCCTGACTCTTCTGTTCAGTTGATATATCCTATATTGATGAAGCTATTTTAAAATTTCCTCTTTAGGGTGTTCTGTTCTCTGACTGCTATCATCTAGAAATGTGAAAGAGCCAAATCTCTGTAATTTTCAAGAATTTAATTCCCCTCTTCTCTGAGTCCCTGGTAGCATTCATTTCCCATCACTGCATCTCGCCTGGCTTCTCTAGGGACTCCCTCCAGGAAGTACAATCCCAAAGCCCATGCTTTCTTTGCGATGGATGTCCACCTCTTTTGTGCTTTATTAATTAAATCTCGTTGCTGGTGAGTGGGTGTTGGAGCTCTGCATTGATCTGTCCTCCAGGCAGAGCCCCCCGAGGAGCTGCCAGAGGAACAGGACCAAGAAATACCCCCAAAGAAAGGCAAAAGTGTGTCAAAGGGATGCGACGTGGGATTTCAGCGGCAGAAAGCTCCTGTTAGCAAATGTTTGCCCCATAATATTTGTGCAATGACTTCAGGTTGAGCTGCTCCAAAGAATTCCCGGTGGCTGTGTTTAAGCCCCAGGAAGACCGCTGAACTGAGTGCTCTTAGTGTAATAGGAGGTTGACTAGAAGGCACTTCACCTCATTGAATGGCCCTTAAGAGATGGATGGACACATGTTGGGAAAGTCTCATGGTGTTTTCAATGGGAAGGAAGTTCAGGATCAGATCCAAATCCAACATACAAAGGAATAATTACCAGTCCAGAGAAAGGGACGGTTATAAATAAAGGGATTGTAAAGTGAAATAGAATCGTACTAGCTTTAGACAAGAATGAGTTTGGAATCTTACTGAAATATGGCAAGCTGTGGGTGTGGGGTGTAATTGCAGAAATTTAGAATACTGTGGAGGTAGTTTAGGAGGTTCAATTTGGAGTGAGACTATTATTCTTCCGCTGCTTGGATACACTATGTGGGTTTTAAGTGTTGTAAATTGGATGGATAATAAAAATAAATTCACCTCACCATCAATTTACTATTGCAGCTTTAACCCTTTGCCCATTATGGAGCATGAGTCGACTATCAATGAAATTCTGGGGAAAGATAAAAGAATTGGAAAATACGGACTTTTGGCGTGGGCCCTCTAGTAGCGTTCGTATAGGTTGGGGATTTCAAGCCTTGTTTGCACCTGGAACTAAGGCTTTTTGAGAATAGGATATTATTGTGCGACCTTCCACGGCCAGTGGAAAGCCTTGCAAATCCTTCAAGACAAGCTGTTCCAATAGTTAAAAGCAAGTCCAGGACAATAGTGGAGCGCTTTCACAGGCGAGGTTAGCCCTAGGCTGTTTATTAGTCAAAGGTGGGGAACTACGCATATATCTTAAATTAGATAAGGAACATCGTTGGGAGTTTCTCTTCGAGGATCCAAGAGGGACATAAATAAGAACTACGAGGACAGATATCCTTGAGATGGAGCACAAATACAAAACAGTAACCAATAAGAAGGGACTAAGTGTCCTTGAGCCCAAATATGGATAAAGTGAGGAGTGGGATACCTCCCCCAACGTTTACCGAGGACCACCAAAGACCCCTGTGCAAGCGCAGAAGATTCAAATATGGTACCTCATACTTAGATAATGCTATGAGTATGTAATAGGTAAGTGTGACTTATGTATTAGGTAGGAATATAGTGATAAGTTTTGATTATAAATAGAAGCAAGTGTAAAGACTCCACGTGCTTTATTGGTGGAAAAATCACATCTTGAGCCCCGTACAGAATGAATTAACATCTCCTCCGAAACTCTTGTCTTCCTGACTGTGTCTGGGGAGATTTGCAATAAAAAACGGCACAATTTGAGGAGAGTTCCTCTTGTCCTATTTCATGTTCCTTGTGAGGAGAGACCAACCTCAACCTCACTACAACCTACTCTGAGGTAGCCGTAGGACCAGTAAGGTCTCCCTTGAGCCTTTATAACAACAATTTGCCACAACACCTAGCAAGAACTTATTTTACCTGGACTGTAACATGTGTGCCTTCTTCCCACCCTAGTACTTGGAGCTTATTTTTGTTGTATGAACATTAA